>NC_056728.1:1675232298-1675337298 GCF_019279795.1 Protopterus annectens
CACTATACATGGGCCCCACTGTGTGCCCCCAACTGCCCTCATAGACCTATTCTAGTCCATCTCCTTGGTTACACAATAAAAGAGAAATTGCTGAGAAAAAATTGGGTTGCAGCGAAGCAGTTACTCTTAGAGGACCACAAGGCATTTCAGGAGACTGACTACTTAGCTTGCACAAGGTTATGTAGAGTGTTTTTTCAGCCCACCATGTGTTTGTGCAAGCTTATCTGATCATAATATAAACTGTTTTATACAGCCACTCTTAAGGTGGCTTTGCCAGGGGTATCAGTTTCATTTTATTTCTGAGGGGATAAGCTTCCTCAGTCAGCTACACTAGCTATTGTGACCACTCAGGACTTTGGAGGGGACTATTCTCCAATACCTAGGGAAGGTGAATCCAAATAGGGGACCTCCTGTTCACAAGACTTTACTCCTTCCTGGTATTTCATAGCCTCCTGCTCATACGACCGTATTACTTCCTGGCATTTCATAAAATATTGTCAGATAAACAGAAAGCAGTGCACAAGGCTGCATTGGCAGGACAAGCAAAACTTGCAAACCCTATATGAGTTTCAGCACTGTGTTGGCAAACTGTTGTTGCTCCTTTAAGCAGCTGTAGAGTTGTGGAAAATTTCTCTAGATTTCTTAAGATTATAGTATGCAGCAAATATAGCAACCATATCAGTATATCTAGGTTACCTGGAAGTCTTCTGTTATTCGGTAGAAGGGTGAGCACTGGTCTGGATACTTTTGGGGATCATTTAACCAATTATTTATGGCTGTGGTGATTAACTGCAGTTTGGAAGTTTATGTTTACACCTCACTGCAAAAGGCATCTGGAAGTTGCCTCATGCTCAGTTTCTGGTTGTTAAAAAGTCATGTATTTGTATGTAGTTCAGACTAATTATAATACTAGTCCTTCCATTTACACTGTTATAGTGATGATGGGATGTGCTTGTTATTTGTTTTACTGTGGGTCCAGTGTGGGGGTGAAGATTTAAAGGTGTACTGCAATTCCAAAACTGTTGCTATTCTTACTATATGGTGAGGTACCAAAGGCCTAACACTTTCAAAGAGATGTTTTTTTTTTTTTTACCACTAAATGGCTGGTTTGCAGTCATTGCCTTGGAATGTTAATGGCCAAGCAGCATCTAAGGGGGCTTATATTCCACAGGTTATTTCTCATTCTCACCACTGGGGAGAACACTGGTGAGGAGATGCAACTTTTCACCTTCCAACATAGCAACTCATAGTTTCATAGTTTCATAGTATAGTACTAGGCTATCTGCCCTGGGGCATTTGTAAGCCTAGCCATAGTGATGTGGCTTCTGCCACCCCATGAAATGGTACAAAAATGTACAGAATAAATCTAGAATACTGTGCCTCTGTCTCGTAGTGACACAATGAAGGTCCCCTTATATAATAGAATTAGTTTACTGTGCCCCTGTCTAGCAGTGACACAGATGTGACCCCTGGGGTAAACTTACGATCTCCCATCCACTCATCAAGATTTCTCTTGAAGAGAGTCAGTGAGGGGCTCTGCCTAATATGAACTGGGATCCTGCTCCAAAGCATGGGAATCCTCTGGGTTATGAATCTATCCCTCCAGCATGTCCTATTCATACTTGTGCCGAGGATTAAGTCTTTAGCTCTTGTGGTCCTGATGGATTTGGATTTTTTGAGGTGGAGCATGTCCATCAGAACCTGATTGGACATGGCCTTGTACATCAGGCAGAGATCACCTCTGAGCAGGCGGTATGTTACTGAATAGAGCTGAAGTTTCTTTAGTCTGGCAGAATAAGACATATGTTGGAGACCCTTGATCCTTTTGGTGAGGTACTTTTGTGCCGGGTGAGGTACATACCAAATGGGGCATTGTACTCAAACATGGGTCTGATGAGGGAGGAATATAGGGGTACAATGACATCCTTGGATCTGGATGTGAATCCCTTCATGATGAGGTGTGCAAGGTAGAATGTTTTTCTAACCACTTTGGCAACGTGGGTGTCAAATGAGAGGTCGCTGTCTACTTGGGTCCCTAGGTCTCCGATTACTTTTTACGTACTCAGTGGGTTGCTGTCTATGTGATAATTTGTGGGTACTTTGTTTTTTCCAAAAGGGATGACTATACATTTTTTGGCATTTAGTTTAAGGCCATGACTACGGCACCAGTTGTCCGTTTCAGTGAGGCCTTTTTGTAGGATGTGTGTGTCTGCTGGTATATCGACTATGGCGCCTAGTTTGCAGTCATCTGCGAACTTTGTCAGCCACAGCCCTCCCATGTTTGCTTTAACATCTGAGAAATAAATGCCGAACAAGAGGGGTCCCAGGACAGATCCCTGTGGGACACCACTTGTGACTGGCTTTGAGTCTGACATTGCTCCAGCGATTTTAACTTTATGGGTTTTGTCCTTTAGCCAGTTTGCAACCCATCTAGTGACATAAAGGTTTACTTTTAAGCTGTTTAGCTCATCTATGATGCCTGAGTGGGGTATTGTGTCGAAGGCCTTAGCCAAGTCCAGGTATGCTGTATGGACTGCTTTGCCCTTATCAATGGCTCTAGTGACTGTTTCGAAAAAGTCAACCAGGTTTAAAAGGCAGGATCTGCCCTTTACAAAGCCGAACTGGGTGGGGTCAAGTGTCTGTAGGTCCCCTATGTCTCTGTTTATGAGTTCCATAATGATTCTTTCCATAGCTTTGCAGACCAGGCTAGTTAAGCTTATGGGGCGGTAGTTTCCAGGGTCTGTAGAGGCACCCCCCTTGTGGAGTGGGACCACTGTTGCTGTACGCCAGTGTTCAGGTACATATCCCGAAGTAAGGCTAAGGTTAAATAGCATTTTTATGTGTGGGTTTAGCTCCTCTTGGAGTTCACGTAACACGCACCCCGGGATACCATCAGGTCCCATTGATGCTGTGTTTTTTGCTTTGTTTAGGGCAGTTCTCACTTGGACATCTGAGATGACAGGGAGATTACATTCAGCTGGGATAAGTATTTCTTCTTTTGTGGATGAAGGAGGCGAGAAATTTGCACTGAACCTGTCAAGCCAGAATGTTATCAATATCTGTGGGTTCAGTGTATTTTTTGTTGTTGTGAACCAACTCTGAGCATATCTGAGGGTTTCCGCCCAGGTTTCTAACATAGCTGAAGAAGGCTTTGTGGTTATGAGGACGGTATACTTCAATTGTTTAAGGGATTTTACTATGGGCAACATCTAAGAAAAATGAACATTTATTTACCCCCTGGGATTTCTTCTCAACTTATTGCTACATTGCTGAGATCTTGGATGCTTTCTCAGTGTGGGATGATATTTAAGACAGATGACTGTAATTAGATTCACTGTCTCTCTGGGTGACGTGTCAGCAGGCCCAAGGATGAGGAACATATTGGCTGCCGAGATGTTACTGGGTAGGTATATCATACCATCTGGGATGGAGAATGTCCATGGGACTCCAGGGCTGCCATGGGACAAGTACATTTATTATTCACTCCGTTTTTAATATTTTTTCAGAACAAAATAAATATTTACAACTAAAGGAAGATTACTACATGGCAGAGACTTTAATTATAGCACCTATCATGCTCCCTTTATATGGTTATTAAGGATTCCATGGGATACTCCAGAGTTTGGAAAGTTAATCTGGCACTCTGAGGTTCCTTCTTTCAGTAATACTCGAGAGTCATTTGCTAGGGAATGAAAGAAGAGGTCACAAATTGGACTCCTGTAAAAGTCATTTAAGGGCTTAAAGCATTATACCTTTGCAGCTCTTGCCTATTCCAGATCCAAACTAAAGGCTCTTTAAGATGGGGTTCTGGAGGTCCAGTACAAAGTTATAACATGTTTGGACAATGCTTCAGGTAGGTTATTAGAAACTAGGGAAGAAGTCTGATAGGTATTTTTTACAAGGCAATGCAGATGCAGAGAGCTCTTAAAGTTAAAAGTTTTGATTTTTCATTAGTCAATTGTAAAGTTTTAGCTCTCCTCCTGAGAAAGCAGAAGACTGGGAAGTATAGGTCTAAACTAACAGACCCAGGTTTGGGTAGGATGTTTATTTCTCACAGGGAAATAATGGGAGATTTTGAGAGGTACTAAGCTAGACTGTATTCATAAGTAGGTGATACATTCCTTTCTGATGTAGTTTGCACAGCGTATTTTGGCCCACTGCCCTTACCAAAGCTGGAGGCACATGTGGGGGAGGGATTAATCTCAGAATAACTGAATCTGAAACCCTGGATGTGATGGTACTCATGCCTTGGGAAAAGACCCAAGGTAGCAATGGTGTACCAGTGGAGACAGGGAAGGGGAAAATATTTTGTTGAAAATTTTTATTTGCTCGCCAATGACATTATTAAGGGAATGCCACCCCCTTTATGGGTGCATGTCGTAGTAGTTTTGATATACAAGCCACTACAGGATCCTAGTTTGGCAGCTTCGTATAGACCTATTTTAATCTTAAACTAGGATTATAAACTTTGACCATTATAGCAAAGAAGCTTGCAAGAATCTTCCCTGGGATTATACACTTGCATCAAACCTGGTTTATTGGTGGTACATCTACTTTTGATAAAAGTAAGACCTTAGTGCTAGTTGAAGATGCTTCAGCCTGCCATCAAACTTTGCTTTTAACCAGCTTAGATGCTGAAAAAGCTGGTGACAGAATTAGATTTTTTTTTGTGGGAAATATTGTGGGCTATGGGTTTCCTTGCTGGATTTATCTAAATGTTGTTATCTCAACTATATTCAGACTCACACGCAAGGTTAAAAATAAAAGTTAAATCTCTCTGCCCCAATTTTAGTTAGTAAAGGAACAAGACAAGGATGTCTTGTCTCCAGCCTTACTGACAACTGTGACACCCCACCACTGGACCAGTAATCAAGGAACCTCAAGCCTCACCACTGGCAACAGTGGGGGGCGTACACACTGGGAGGATAAGTTACACACACAGCATTTCCAGATACAGCTCTCTGCATCAAGTGCAATTTCCCTTAAGAGCACACAGAGACCACTGTCATTATCCCTCTTTTTCCAGATCCCTCACTGGCACAGCTATAGAGTTGCGATCCAGCTGAGTGGCCAAACCAAGACCTTCAGCACCCTCTCTGTCCATACAGTGCTTCATATCCCTGCCCAAGCAGCTGACACACACACTCTGACATCTGATTTATATACTAAAACACACACACACACACACACACACACACACACACACACACACACACACACACACACACGGAAAGGATGGCACAGGTTTACTAGCTATGCTCCCTTTTGCCCAGACTATAAAAGGTAGTTATTACTACACCAGCCAAACTCTATCAGCTACTTTAAAGCCATTAAAGGGTGTACAATCTTACTGTGCAATGTTACTATTAATCCAAATGGTAGTTTGACCAAGAGCATGGCTATTAGGACTGGACCACACAACGTCACCAAATAAACATGCAAGACCTCTGAGTTTAAACATGTCACAAATATCAGCCACGATGAAAGGTTTAAATATATTTAATAATAAAAGAAGAAAATATAACCACAGTTACATTACAGTTCAAAATCACAGGAAATATTTGCAATATTGCAGGACAGTCTCAAAGAAAATATCTACGCTATACTTGACTATATTTCTGTCTGAATCTAAGAGAAATTACTGTACCCTAGTTAACTTACTTGAGCAAGGCAAGTGTGGTGATTGAGTCTTCTTGTCAGGTTAAAGACAAAATACTAAATACTCTCTCTCTCTGAGTTCTTAAATTAATAAACCAAATATTACTGCCGAGTTAGCTTGCAGGATGACATCACTTCTTATGATCTGACTTTGGTCCCCAAGCTAAACCTCCACTGCCAGAAACTGCCAGCCTTTAGCATCTACCTGTGAAAAATACATAAGCAAGAGCTCTTCTTAGATCTACGGCAAATGGTGAAGCAGTAAAATAATTTACATTCCTCCACATTTAAAGACCATACAAAAAAATTTCTAGTTCTAGACATTATGTCACCTGTTGCACTGAAACCGGTAGACAACATCTCTTTTTATGGCCAAGCCATAAAATAACTCAATTTCAACTATTCTTCTGAAGTTAACTTCTTGTGTTACAGATTCCATTGTTAAAAAAATATATACATCTAAACAGTTACAGCAGTGTATATACATTTCTGCTCAGTACTTTACAAAATATCTCTTCAGCACACATGGCTGTATAATATGACATACAGTTCTAATACATCTGTAACACAAGCTTCTTACATTCACAGATGTCACAAAACCATTTACAAAATTCCAGATAGCTGGGCTGGCAGCATCTCACTTTGTTGCACTTCTATATAAATCATATTAATATTCACAAGTGACATTTTACAAAATGCCAGCTAGCTTGGCTGGCAGAATATCCTTTCGTGACAACCTTATACCTAGAACCACTACGAATCGGGTTGAGAATGTTCTTTTTGGGTGGTATCAGTTAGGAAGAATAACGCATAAACTTTCCCTTTATGTAGATAATCTTTTAGTTTATTTAGATGACCCTGAGGTTGAACTACCCTTGTTGTTTCATGAGATGAACACTTCTGGGGCCCTTTCAAGTTATACGGTGAAACTTATTAAAAAAAACTGTTAGGGTGAATTTGAGCCCTCTGCTCAATTGTTGGAAGTATATCCCTTTCTGAAGTGGGGCAAATGGGTTGATGTATTTAGGTTTGCATACAGGAGCTACTCTAGATCCCCAAAATTATTTCCAGGGCTATACCTTAGTTAAAGCATACCTCCATAAATGGAGATTATTTTGTAAAGACATGGTCCAGAAAGTTCGTGCAGTTACTGGCTAGGGCCTTTCTTTAGTAAGTTATGCTGTCCAGGGTATTGTGTTTCTGGCCACTCAATATTGGTCCAAGTTTCAATCCTCTATCTGGGTCAATGAGAAACCAAAACTGAATTGAGAGCACCACTCTTCCCTTTTCTGAGGAGGGGCTTGACCTTCCAGATTTGGAGCTATATGAACATGTGGCTAGAGTTAAAATTTTTGGGGAGCTATTGAACCCAGATAAATACGCCATTTGGATAAGAATACCAAAACATCAAATAGGTGGGGTTGAGGATTACATTGGGAATAATAAATATTAATATGATATGAAGGAGACTAAGCGTTGTCGCCTCACAGTAAGACATTGTCCTGTTTGATTCTCAGCTAGAGCGTCTCCTGTGTGGAGGCATGCGTGAATGGGCGTACCTTCGTTGAAGGTTGTGCGTCAGGGCCGGCAACTCGGCACGTAAAAATCTACTGCCAATCAATAGTGGACCGGAGTTCCGCTGTGGTGACCCCTAACCGTGAAAAGCCAAAAGACACAACAACAACAACAACATGACATGAAGGAAACTGCTACATTAAAAGGTCTGAAGGACAGTTATCATCTTGGTAATAACTATGCAACTCATTTATGATAAACACTACAAGAATTTGTCTCCGCCAAGGTCCCACCCTAGGCTAACAAGTTCACCAACTGTGGCGATTTGCACAGGGTTTGGCATGCCTTGCTCTATAAAGTAGTTGAGGCATTTACCTTCTATGGACTCACCAAGGTTTTGGGGTGCTTGGTCAGTTAATGACATTAGTTGAAGTACCTTTCTGATCCGTTTTATTGCAAAGCATCTGCTGTAGTGCTCCCAAATAATTTCATGGCAACATTTTAGTGCTCAATATGCAACTCAACAGAACAGGCTTGTATTTTATCAGAGATTAGTTATCAAATTGAAGAACAAAGACTGTCCACAGTGGGAAACTATATCAGTACCCCCTCAACAGGAGTAAGAAGCTCAATTAGTTTGCTGTACAAGATGTTGTTGGCTCGGGGGGGGGGGGGCAATTTGGATAAATACACAGTGATGTGAAGCAGGGAACTTAAACTGACAATGTCTAGTTTCAGGTAATGTTCGTCCTCAGATATTATTTTTGGTCGAAATGAAATATAAAAGTACTTACTCAGCCTTGCCAGTTCAAGTTTTTTTCCAGGTCCTGATCCATTTTGCTGGCATTGAAGGTTGTGGGAGGCAGACGACTGCCATTGTCCATTTTGGGGGGATTTGAAAGAGATGCTGCAGTAGATATGTAACAATATTTTGCCTGGAAAAATTAGGATTACAGAAAATGAGGTTTTTGCTGTGAATTTCTGGACACTGCAATATTACTCATTCAGAGCTCAGTTTATTGGCATTCCCTTCTTACATCCATCACAAACAGTACACTTTTATATTTTATGTGGGGAAACTCAGAATGTGGAGTCATTCTCTTCCCGATTCATCTGTTCACACCTTTTTCAGTCATCACAAATGCTAATATGGCCCTTTTAGTCCCCTATTATTGTACCTTGGTGACAGGTTACACCTAATCAGGTGTACTGTGAAGACAGGTTGCACCAGTAATACCTTTCACTTCTGCAATGATACTTTCAGTAATGGCATGAGACCCTGAGAAGCAACAGTGCTTCATGTATCACCAACACTGCCACTATGAAGTTGTGACAAGGTGATCCTTCTTGTACAACACACAAAAATGAGACCTTATCACACACTTATAATACAACATCAATGATCTTATCCAATATAACAAACTGCCGTAGAGGGACTCCCATCTACTCCATTCCTGATGCGATGCCAATGGACCTGGCTATTACAACTCACTTCACTGGGGAGCTGCACACTTGTACTGTGGCAAAAGTGATCTCATGAAGTACTTTGGATGTGATGTCATACCATCTTACAAATACCATAGTGCACCTGGAGGACCTTACTTTTCTGTTTGCATTCACAATGTGAAATCAGTGACCCTGCATACTACAATTCACTTTACAAAGATGTTATCCACCTACAATTCATTTGAGGGCTGTGACCCTGCCTAGTAAACCAGATGCCAGGCAGAAACTGAAGACATGAGCACAGATACTCAAAAATGCAATCAGTAATGTGTGACTTGTGTGTACAGCATAAAATGGTGAGATTGCTGTACCTTAGAAGTTTTCCTAAAATTTAGGAAATTGCAAGGTACAATCTCAGAGTTAGTACATACACGGGTGGCAGAAGTGTGGGACCGTGTAAGGGAAACTAAGAAATTTCTCAAATTAGTAGCACAGTAGCAAGCTTGAGTCTCTTACTGGCTAACATGCATTAAAAAGTGCACCATATGGTTTATTTATTAATTTAATTTGTTTACCACACATACACTGTTGTTCTGTGCTTGCATCTTAAGAGGATCATAGTACTTGCGAGCCTGTTTTACAGAGGATTAAAATAATAAACAAGCTGCGTCAATGACACAGACAGATAATGTTTGGACTATAGCCTAGTTGGCCGCAAATTGACTTGAGGCTCAAAGACCTGATAGCACCGGTAGGGAGGATGGAGAAACTATCCGGGGGTGGGGGGGAGGAGGAGAACAGATGCTTGTTCTCACATTGCTCATGTCACAGTTCCAATGATAAGGCCTTGATGGCTTGTCATACAGTGAAGGCCAGGTCAGGATGATATGGACATGGCTGCCCAAGCTGGATTCAGCAGCCCCTATTGGTGCATGTGCATGTGCAGATTCTAGAAGTACAGACTACCCTTGTGGTGGCAGGAGTACTTGTATTGCCACCAGAGATGGGGGTTAGGTTCATAAAATGAACCAGTGAGAGCACAAAGTACCCTCGTGGCTGCCTACATAACAGACGTTTAGAGGTTGGATTGTCATCAGGCATGGAGACAAAAACGATAAAATGAACAAAATAATAAATAACTGACATAGGGCAGACTATTTATAAATAAATTATGTATATTTCTCCCACAGTTGACACTGAGTAATGCATTGGCTCAACACGGAGGATGCTCTGTTAAGCATCATATATGCCTAGCTCTTTCAATTAGTGGTCTTTCTACTCCAAATCATTACAATGAAGACCGTTTCAAGTGCAGGACTGCAGAAATAAACTACTGCTTTCATCATATTCAGCTTGCTTTTGTGACTACTGGCAAACTGAAGTTACCCAAAAGATCTATAGCTTCTTATCTGATCACACAATATTCAACACCCAAGACGAAGCCTGGAATTCAGTGCTTTTACTATTACATTCAGCCAAATTAGTTCAGTATAGCATAGTGAAATATTCAGACAATGGCTTGGAGTACACAAGGCATTTTATTTGGCACAGTGAGGAAGCATGCCACTTCAGAAATTCTCAGCGCATGAAAAACTCTACCTAAAGTCCATCTCTACAAATTACTTCTTTAGAGTTTGCCTTCTTTAAGTTCATTCTCCAGTGGTTTTTTTTTTTGCAGCAATGGCTTCTGTACAACTTCTGAAAACAGGCTTTAAATGCACTCCAAGATATCCAAACGTGGACACAGTTTCAAGATGACATGCTCATACTATGGGCTTTCCTCCTTAAGACATGTCTGTAGGTGAATGACAACACTGTGATAACACACATCTGGTGGTTGTTTATTAAACCAAGCAAACTCAGATAGGTCTGTACTTGGACTTCAAGCATATTTTTCTAGCAACTTGCATGAACTAGTAACTGACAGGCCATCAGAATAAAGACCTTTGACACCCACATTCTTGGGAGAACAGTTTACATCCTTGATTCTGACCTTTAAAGCCTTAATGGGTGGATAGTTGAGGGGCAATTTTGTGAGCAAAGCTAGAACTGTTAACACTCTTGTTCTACTTAGCAACATTAAATGCTCTTAAGTAACCATAAAAATTTAGTTAATAGCTTATAAACCTTCTCCTTGAGCAGTTTGTCAGCAGATAAATGAACAATGGTGTACGTCTTGTGTATATGAGCCCATTCTGGGATACAATTACTTAGGTGTCAGTGTATTCTCTAATAGTTTCACTCAGTTACTTTGTCAGTGATAAGGAGGCGGTAGGTTTACATAGCTAAGTGTACAAATTACTAGCTTCTTCCCATACCTTACCGATTAAAGCCATGGAAACAGACTTGGAAGAAACAAAAAAAGATTTTTTTCTTTGCCTGCCTTTTTCTGTCTAGGGAAATGTCTGGAATGCTTCAGATTTCTCATTTAGTCTGGACTTTGGACAGCAGAACCCAATCTATAGAAACATACACAGCAAGGCGCAGACACTACCACACACAGATAACACTCGAGCAAGGCTCGATCTCTTTGCCATGCTTCCTTTGTACTTTTACACTTACTCAGCAGCTTGACACGGTTTCCTTCTCTCTGCTATCATGAGGCGTTAATAACACCCATTTTTTCCATGCTGCAGCTGTGCTCTCAGTAAGAACTAAAGGCGTGCACATACACACGTATGTACATCACCTTTTCCATCCCTACTTTCTTTTGCAATTATTTGAAGCATACCTTAATTCCATCTATCAGCACACACTAGGTATAAGCACCCTGCTAACACACACATCCTTCTTTCATATCTGTAACTCTCTGCTGCTTACCTTCCTGTTTGTATGTTCCAATGGGAGATAAAATCACCTCACCACAGTTACTGTTTCTTCTACAGATCTGTCCTTGCTTTTCTACTCCCATTTGTCTTCTAACAAACATTTGGCCTCACATGCCACCTTTTCCTTTTGTCTTCTATCTTCCTTATTTCTAGAGGCAGACATTACAGTACACCACCCATATCGTCCCCAGGACATACATCATACATATATTTTTCTACAGCACCAGTCTGCATCCTTTTGCTGGTAGAGGGTAAGCTTATATGGCAATGTGGCTTCTATACTAGCTTCTCCATCGCTGAGCATATATTAAGTACAGGTTACTTGCTATACTACTTGCAAGACTATAAGGAAAGAAACCAAGCTTCTTAGCATGGTCATATCTGGCAATTGGGCATGCACTGAATTTTTTTTAAATACTCCAGTCCTATTGTAAACGTGGTTTAAATGTTTGAGAAAGGAGTTCTGTACATGGATACAAAGCCCACAGGATTCAACAGATTTCAATACCTATTCAAATGTCCCCTACAGACCTCTCTTTTAATACAAATGTCACCCTCTCAAGAGCATCACCTGTACTGCAACAATGTAAGAAGTCTGAAGACAGTACACAATACACTTCCCAGCTTCTCCTTTCTCTGGTACTTCATTTTACATCCATCCATAATGAAAAGAATGCTCTAGAATACCACTCACAATATTCAGCTGGTTATGCAGTGTCCTCCTTTCTGAAGGAATCTACAGTTGTGTCCATTTTATGGTCATTGGCAAAGTGCTGACAGCCACATACAGACATGAGTTGCCAAATCATAGTTTAAGATATAGAATTCAGTAGCCACAGCATGACAATAACTTGTAAAGACATCGTAAAATAAGTACAGCTAGGCAGAAGAAGAATCAGTCGACAGGGACAGGCAAACAAAGGTCCAGCCAAAAACTAATGGCGATAACAGCAGATTATCAAGTAGTTGAGGATGCCCTGATAATGGTTCCTCGTACGATTCTGACTGCCAGGTCTCCAATTCTGAATCATTACTTGGGGGGCCTGGCTCCGATATATGACAGTGTGCTGTTCCCTGCTGTTAATCTGTCTGATAACAAGTGGCTGGCCGTGAAAACAGTAACTGTAGTCCGTGCAGAAGCTTGATTAGCAAAAAGAAATATGGGACTGGTACAGCGGGGATTGCCAATTCAAAAACATATGGTATTGTCTGTTCAATATCTTATTTCCAAATACCACTTTAATTTTCTCTGGCACTGCATGTTACACTGTTTTGTGTGCATGCAACACCCTATATGCTTTATTTTCTGATGGTTTTCAACTGCTATGTATTTAACCACTTCTCAGTTTTTTTAAGACTGCTTCCTCAAGAGTTCTGGGCTTCTCCTTATTTGCATTTCTTGCAAACAGTTCTCAGTACCAGTTTCAAAACAGAACACATCAACATGCACAGTGCAGAACTCACTCTCTGCCATTTCTGCCATCAAAATGCTATTTACAAAACGTAACCTTTTTGTTTCTGTAAGGCGCACATCACTATTTATAAAGAAGTTCCTCTCTTGTTTTATTAAAATAAGAAGTACTTTTTTAAAAAAAAGAGACAAAAACAGAAAAAATATTTTACTGGAAACCCAAGTCAACCTGCTAAGACTGCACTGTTACAACCACAATGACTCATGAGAAATGATGCAAGAATCCTTCCCTCCAGGCACTGGTAACAGTAATTATGGTAACAAGCAAGAAGACCTTTAAAGAAGTGGTGGGTTTAGTCTTTCATCAAAGCTGCTGTGCCTGGGGACACACTGTATGTGCGCGCATGTTTCAGTGTGGGCTTAATAACCTCAGCACAAAAATACATGAAGGAAAAGCAGTACATGCAGGAGTGCTATGTTATGATTTATAAAGCACAGACAGAAAATGAGGAAGCATACAAGCCAAGAACTAAAACAAAGAAAATTATATTTTTTGCTTAGAAAAATGCTGTTCAGCAGGCAAATTTAAGCTGAAGTCTTTGAAAGCCAGCATAAAGTAAAAACAAAATAAACATCAGTGAAGACAGCACAAAAACAAAATATGATACTTAACTACAGAGTGCAATACTAGTTATAGGATAAGCAATACAAACAGAAAGATAGTTCATGCTCAACCTATGCAAGCATGTACAAACCACATTACAGACACTTCTCTAAAGTTCAGAATAAAAGCTTAAAGCCTAATGCATAGGAAACCATTCTAAGTATGGTCATCAATATGTACAGTATAGAAACGATCTAAAGGCTACAAAGCTTGACAGAGTAGTGACAAACCAAGTTACACACAAAGCAGCTTACAGGAGATGATCATTAAGTCTGAACTTGTACACTCATACGACTCAGTGCTATGACTTCCCGTAAACAATTTGTGATGAAACCGTAACAGACATACTATGCTAGAAAGCTGTCAGACGTTCTGCACAACATTCTATACCACTAGGAATGTGCAGTTTGACAAGCTAGGTAGTGTGTCTTAATATCTTACACTTGGCAGCTGTAGGACCATCTAATGAGAGCTGAACTGTGTCTTGCTAAGAAAGTGGAACATGACCCCAGCTATTACACCGGAGCAAAAGAACGGACAGAGAGGCTAAAACTGGAAGTAGATAACGTATGTTTGAACACTTAAAAGGGATAAATTTTATTTATTATTTTATTTTACATTTGTTGACCGGGCTAGTCTAGCTGGAATTATTTCCATTTTCAGTAGAGGCCCGGGGAGAAAAGCTCCACAAAATATACAAAAAACATACATTTGAAGTAATATACAAGAAAATCACCAGGATAAATGTAGAGACAATAAAAAAGTTAGTATACAAAAACTATTTACAAGTAGGAAGAGATATCATTTCCTATAAACAAACTAAACTACTGAGAAGCATAAATCAGGGAAAGGTGGTAGGGAGAGGAAGTGGGAGAAAAAGTAAGAGTCAAGTAAAAAAGAAAGGATATGAAAGGATTAAGCAAACTTTCAGAGAAGAGGAAGAGAAGTAAGTGAGAGAAGGGATAGTTGTTCAGCGAAGAGGGAGAGAGATATAGGGGTAGTAAGGAGATAGAGTGGATAGAGAAAGAACTTTACAATGGCCAGGATCGCTCAAAGTTACATGAAATAAACGGATTATGCTAGTAAAGCAAGGAGTGTCATCACCTTAGCTGGCTGCCCTGTTACTACATAATGATGCGACCTGATCTGTATGGGTCAGTTCAATGTCATGCTATTATTAATACATAAGCAACACTTGTAGAGCTGCAACTTTTTCACAGTAATCAGATGTCTGCTCCATTAAACCCATGCAAATCCCCATACAGGTTAAGCTGGACTAACTGAATACTTATCTTGTGACTAGAACACTGATGCAATGGGTCTTCTTCAGTTATGACCCAAAGCATTACTTGGGGTGAGTGATGGTAACTGCCAAAGACAGCAAGCAAATTACTCTGTTCTTTGTTGACCAAGTGCCGTGGGACCTCTACCAGCCACCTGAATAGGCAGGTGAGATCTCACTTTAATGAGGTATGAGAGGGATACTCCTTTGATGTTTTCAGATAATGCCACAGTGTCAGCATCAGAATAAGAACAGAAGATGCACACATTATTAGTGGTCCTCCTGGTGAATATGATCCCCCCATATTTGCCTCTCAGTGCTGGCACTTCCCTTCCAGCAAATACAACCTTATCAGTAATTAATCTCATGGGGTGCGTACCAAAGATATCACAGATGGATCACAAATTAATTCTACATCATGTTACTAAATTTCCCAAGGCTACTCAGAGATCTCAAAATCTGCATTTTCCAGCTTCCTCCTTGTATCCAAAAGGCACACGTTTGTAAAGTAAGGCTTCATTCACATCTCCTTATCTACCCACCCCTAGTTTCCACAGCACAGCAAAGGTAGTTCAGGCAACCAGGTACCTTACTACAGCAATGGCAAGTAGGTACGTTACTACAGCAATAAGTGGTTTACCTAGGAGCCAGCAATGATCTTTACCAAAAAACTAATTTTGAAAACAATGAGCCACAAAAACCTATAAAATACAGAAAAAAATGTGCAAGGGGGCAGGCACCCCTGCACCCCCATAGTGGGGGGGCTCTGCCCCCCTACACTACCTGAAATTATATATACCAACTCTTGTCGCACCACAGTGGAGAAAAGGGATGGAAAAAAACACTTCGCCAGCTCACACAGTACAAACTCAAGATATATCCTTACAATAAGAACAGTCATTCAAAAACACAGTGATGAGTTGTAGAATAGTTGCAATAAATCTAGCTCATGTTGGATGACTTTTTCATAATCCGGACACAATTCACATGCTTGGTACAATTTCAGTTCCTTATTCTACTCTTGTTACTTACTTCTAACACATTGCTATGCATTTCTGCTACCTCTGATGCAATGGGAAGGGAGAAGACTCCACTACATGCTCCGGTAACTCAAAAGTTTAAAAACTGAATGACCTGTCCAGTCACTAAAATATACTTTATAGCAGTTACACCATTATGACAGATGGCTCATCTTTGATCCTTTACAGATATATTTAGCAGTTTTATTTTTTCCTTTTAATGTTCAGATGTTGCAATGTTCCATTTAAGGAAATAGAGCCATGGGGATAATAAATCTCTTAGTACATACAAGAAAAAATCTATTTTGCTGCCATAACAATAACAGAATAAAAAAAAAAAAGACACAGACCAATAGCACCTGATGTTTTTATTCCCTTTTAATCTTCCCACTGCTCTCAGTGGCAGACTAAGTCTAAAAGATGTCTTTTTTCTGAATGTTTATGTTGCCTACCACCAAGGGGAAGGAATAGCAAATGCTACATTAGATGAGCTGATGGTCTGATTCTGCCTTCTTCATGGCCTTCAAGCCACCCCAAATGGTCTTGCCTTTTACAGCACATTTTTTTCCTGAAGAATATGAGGTTGCACTGTACTTAGATTTAATAGGATCTTTTTTTTGAGGCAATAAAAACTGAATCAAATCACAACATGAATGCAAGAGTACAGACAGGGCAAGCACAACTCAAGGGAAAACTTAAAAGAAATCAAACATAAGACTAGCAGCTATCCTAATTTTCAAAAAACTATTCTAAATTTAATTTACTTAGTTGGTCACTAAAATAACTAATGAAATCATAACTATATGTTTGGCCAGATTAAATGCAATATTCTAACATTTTTACAGGAAAAGTGTTCCAAATTTCCTTTAATTACTGCAGAAAGCAGATATAAATGGAACATTTTAAAAATACCAGCATTTAACTTACCTTAAAGTACTACTCAAATCCAAGCATGCAACATTAACCATGAGCACTCAGAAGTAACTGTAATGACGAGTAGACATTGCCTGCCCAATACAAGTCTGCTACAAGGCTAGATTTCTTACCTACCACTGTTGACCTGTCCCACGGAGATATGGTCCATATATCACACGTCAGTGGAGACTCATCACAAAAAGTGAGCAATATATGTAGGGAAAACACAAGGATCAAAATAAAGACAGGCACTGAAAGGAAGAGATGTAGACAGAAACGAGAAAAATAGGTCCCTTACTTTTCAATATATTCATCAATGACCTCTACACTGCTACAAAAACGGATACCATTGCTCAATATGCTGATTACTCACCTAAAAATCGTAAAACTCCAAAACCTTACTTATTGACTAAAACACGGCCAAATAATTCATAACTACTTGTAAACCTTTAAAAATAAAAACTACTGCGCTTTACCAAGGTTTATTATCTATATGACAAACCCACTATTACATCTCAAGTGCTCAATGTTCAACATTTACTAAATATGTAAATATCTTCTATACTGCAATAGTTCCCAGTACTTCTAATTAGCAAATATATATGCAAATGTTAATGTATATTACTTCATGTTTGTTTATGTGCATGACTGAAGGTCTGTTTAAAAATATTTGTAATATGTTGGAGCTTTTCTCCCAGGGCCTTTTTTTTGTTTACTAAAGTCAGACAAATCCAGTTAACAAAAGCAAACTAAAAATAAAAAGTAAACTGGGGCAGTGTACACTAACCATCGAACACCTAGCAGTTCTTTAAAATGGAAAGGCTTACACATAGATCTGTACAGGTTCAGTATACAGAAAAAGAAAATTAGAAATGACACTCAAGAGGCAACTAAACAAACAACCTGTCCAGTAAAACTGCCACAGACAATTCAACTTAAAAATAAATAAATTGCCAAGCCAACTTGATTCAAAGCTTGCTGAAATAAAGTGAACAGGATGAGGGAGGCAGAGTGAGAAGGAACATGCGGCAGAAACAATGAAGTGCAAGCTCGTAGAAACACACTAATAACCACAACAAAATTAGGTAGGCGCAAGCCAGCCCCAGGACAAAATACACATTCAAAGCCCAGATGCGAGTGAACAGTTTATTGAAAAACCAGCACAATATTAAGTGATTTTGTCCATTTAAGCTTTGGACTTCAACTGAACAGTGCAACTAAAAAGAAGTGATTAAATAACAAAATGCCTTAATCCATGTGAGTGAATTCATCCAATCAATTTAAACCATCAGTAAATAAGCCTGCTTAAATTGAACTGAAGACAGAAAAATGCTAAAAAAAGATATACCAACTGCACAGAATAAATATAGTTGCAGAAATACATAAAACTCGAATGAATCAAAAATCAATGTAAAAATAAAAACATTTGAATTTACTGAATTGGAAATGTGTATCCATACTGCCAGCTTCAGAACTAAAACCAGTGCAATAATGTATAATCCTGTTAATTACCAGACTAAAAAATTAAAATATGGTATTTAAAATACTAAATGTTAATTCATTAAATTATTAGGGTATTAAGATGTAAAAAAATTAAACAATAAAAAACTAAACATTAAACAATAAAAAAACTAAATTCTAAATACTGTAAACCCAGCAAACTTCACAATCTAGCTGCTCTTAGTTTGAGAAGATACAGAATCACTTAAGCCTGGGTGCATGGCAGCATTGAGCCTAACGTCCAACTACAGCTCCCTGTACTCAAGTCGGTTTTCCCATGGCCTACCTCTTAGGTTATTAATAACTTGTTCTAAAATAAGAAAGAAATGTTTTACCAAGCGTGCATTGGACTCTATTTTAAAAAAGGTATTGTTAATGTTTCATTTGAGAATATTGTGTATTCATATACTCTTCTTGAGGGCACACTTTTATCACGTAGAAACAGGGACAATAGTCACAAAAAAAACACACACGCACACACGCGCACATGCATGCACACACGCACCACAATCACACTGGTGGTCAAATTTGAATTCCCAATTGCATGTTCTCAATTTCAATGTAGTGTCCTCAAAAATATACTTAAAATAATTGCATGTCCCACATTTCCTCATACCCAGAAGCTCATGACTACTTACAATTTTATCTTTGTTATCACCCTGTTCAATAAATATCGTTAAGTTTAAAAAACCTCGAATACAAATTGTGGTTTTATACCCACTATTTTTGCAACACCCTCCAATGAGTCCTTACTGTTTGTTCAATTAGGCTACCCTCCCTTCCGAAAACCATCATATGGTTGGGATTACTGTGTTACATTGTTCTTGTCTCACTTTGTGTTCATTAAAATCACTATCCAGTAATGGCGGAAAGCACTCAATGCACTTGGCACATACCTCATTTTTAACCATTGTTAATAAAACTGATGGATACCTCCTTGCCTGTGGAAAAATACTGAAGTCAACATATTTTGTATTCTGTATTTAAAGGGTTAAGCAGAAAAATGTTCACTGCGTGCAAACTGAAATGTTCTGGAAAATGTTGATCACTGAGGAATGCAGGAGTTAATCTTAAACTGCTGATAAAGTTAATGGTGCAAGAATAACTGTGGTACTGACTGGTAAAAACAAGTAATCAAACTATCAATTTTAATGAATGTTCTGTGTGCTACGTGTATGTACGTGCAGGAGGGTCTATATAAGGAGAACTCAAAGTACAAGTAGCCAGACTGCTGGCATATTACTATCATGTAGCAGATCTCCATGCATGTAAAATAAAGCTGTTTTACTTGCTTACAAGAACTTGGTGTGATTCTTCCAGAATATGTTAGAAGAGTAAAATCTTCGACATAACTGGCTAGCGTTAGGCGGCCCCTGCACGGCGAATCGAACAAAGAGAGGCTGAAAACCTGCGCAGGTGGAGAGAGATCAGGCTCTCCTCGAATGAAAGACCTCCAACTGAAACAGGTTGAAATTAGAGGCCAGTCACTCTTTCCAGATTCAATCCGTGAGGTGGCAGCGAAACAGGGCGGAGGAATCACAAAGGTAAGCAAAAAGAAAAGCTACTTTTGTTGTTTCTGATTGGAATTTTTTGTCTAAATTTTAAGGGACTAGTCAAGGGAGAAATTTAATTTTCTCAAAGTATAAGGAGTATATGTGAATAGATTCCATATACAAGAGATCTCAGGAACAGGAATAGTTTCTCGTAAGAGAAATGGGAACAGGAACCAGTTGCGCCAAAGGCGACAAAACTGAAGATGAAAAGTTTATGTTTGATTTACACCCAAAGAATGTAAAGTATTTAGATAAATGGAAAAAGATCATGGGTTTAGTGGATGTTTAAATAAGTCAGAATGTCAAAATCTAGTAAGATTACTGCGCAAACAGGCAGGAAATAAGACAAGGAAGCAAAAGAAGGTAGGGATTCCCCAGGCACAGAAATGGCTGGAGGAAGCAAATAAAAACATAAGGAACAAAATTTGAAAAAAGGGTGTGGTAATTCAAGTGAAAAAGATGTGTACTTTGTTCAAAAGGAAGATAATGAAACTTCCATAGTCAGTCGTAGTCACCAGAATCCCTCGGCCCCTCCCATCCAGTATCCAGACCCTGCACAGGTTATTGAGGTGCCCCCCGACCAGGACCCACCGCAATACCAGGCTTCGGTGAGTGTCCCCACGCCACGTATTATGGTACAGAGAGAGCCTGCCAACGCTCTTGACTTACAGCGGAAGTATTAGGAGAGAAGGGGACTGGAAAATTAAGGAGAAGGTAGATCAGGAAGGAGAGGAATACCCACTGATAGAAGTGGCAAATCCTCAAGCAGGCGCAGAAGGCGAGGGTCCTACCATATTGGTCTACCGACCGTGGACCCGTGATGATATCCGAAAAGCGGTAGAGGCGATTGCGCATCCAAAAGTAGATATCGTAAATTCCATACAGGCGTAGGGGCATGAGAATGAGTTATAGATTAAACGCTGTAGAATTTGAACAAGTAATAAGGCAAATCCTAGGACCTGATTGGCACCTTATTTGCGGAACTTGGGACCCCTGCTACCAGAGGAAGGGGAGCCTTGCCGTTTAACTCCGTGTGTAGAACCAGAATAAAGACTCTCCTAGATAAAATAGAAGAACATTGGAAGCCCAAAGCAGATTGGACTAGCATTAATCAATGCGATCAATCAGATGCCGAAACCGTAGACAATTATCTACATCGTCTCACACAATGTTTTGATGCTCATAGTGGGTTGATTAAGGCAGAAAATCAGGCAAATGACTCGCCCTATGAACAGCAACTGAAAAATGCATTCTAAAGGGCTGCAAGACAGCCATTGGTAACTTTATACAAAAGCATATGATCACACACAGGACAGCGTCTACAGCCCCTTATGGATTATGCTAGACATGCTGAGAAATACCTGAAGGAAAAAAAAGATAAAAAAGCCCAGACTTTTACAGTTAGTGAAAATGGAACTTTAATGTTAGTTCAAGGTTCCGCAAATCGCTGAAGAGGGCGTGGCAGGGAAGAGGACGAGGACGGGGAGGCATAAGTCATTCTGAGGATTTCGAGGGTAGGCAAAAGAGGGGGGAGTGTTTTAAGTGCGGTAAGAAAGGACATTTCGCCAGAGATTGCAGAGGACCGGAGAAACCGATGGTTGCTTCCGGTGGTACCGCATGACTATATGATGGTCAAAAAGACGTAGATGGAGGGTATGAGGAAGAAGAAGAAAGTGAGAATGGGGAAGTAGGTACAAGTGAAGGCGATGGGTGGGGACAGGAAATGGCAGAAAATGAGAAATATCAAATGGTAAATCTAACAGCACTAGCATCAACTATGCAATTGGAATCCCAACCAGTGCCAAACTTATTATGGTCGCAGGGTCAGCACGATATTGGACTGATTAGAATGGCAGGACAGGTAAAGATTACACCCAAGTCAGAATTTAGACCTCATAAACAGCAGTATCCCTTGAGCAGAAAGGCAGAGGAGGGCATTTTACCGGTAATCTCAGCACTTTTGAAAGCTGGAGTATTAATTCTGTGCACAGACTCACCGTGTTAATCGCCCTTATTTCCAGTAAAAAAAAAACGGATGGGACATGGAGGATGGTACAAGACTTACAGGCAATAAATGCCACAGTGGTACCTCGGGCCCCCATGGTCCCAGATCCGTCTATTCTGCTGAACGATATCCTTCCTACGGATAACTACTTTTCTGTAATTGATATCAGTAATGCCTTTTTCTCTATTCCCTTGCAGAAAGATAGTAGATTTTGGTTTGCATTTACGTTTATGGGCAAGCGTTATACCTATACCAGGTACCGCAGGGACACTGCGAAAGTCCGACCATCTTCTCACAAGAGATGTCCACCAATTTGGCTCAGTTCCAACCCGCCCAAGGGTGCCACCTACTGCTGTACGTGGATGATATCCTCCTGGCGCGACTCACGGAAGAACTCTGTAAGTCCGAGACTATTCGACTACTACACTTTCTGGCACACGAAGGACATAAGGTAAATAAGTCTAAGTTACAATTTTGTAAATTAGAAGTACGTTACCTGGGTTATACTATCTCTGGGAAGGGCAGGCGATTAGATGACAGCAGAAAGAATGCTATTTTACAAGCCCCCATGCCAACTACAAAAAAAGAAATCATGTCCTTTTTAGGCATTACGAACTTCTGTCGTAGTTGGATTCCCAACTATGCCGAAGAAGTGCACCCGCTATCAGACTTAATTTTTGCAATACCGATGGCGGCAAAAGATTTGCTGCACTGGACAGACAAGGCAGTACTTGCATTTACTAGGATCAAGCAACTGATAGCTGGGTCAGCAACATTGGGGTTTCCAGATTACAGTAAGACCTTTATACAGACTGTAGATTGCAAGCAGGGATTTATGACATCTGTTTTAATGCAAATGTATGGAGATAAGTTAAGACCATTGGCATTTTACTCTAGCAAATTAGACTCAGTAGCACGAGCATTACCACACTGTGTGCAAGCAGTAATTGCAGCCGCTTTGGCGGTACAAGCGTCTGCCACGTTGGTATTGTTCCATGATCTTACGTTAAAAGTCCCGCACTCTGTAGCAGTCATCCTTCTGCAGGACAAGTTAATATTTCTGTCACCTAGCAGACATTTATCTTGTATGACTACGCTGTTATCGCAGCCACACATGACAATTGAGAGATGCACTACCTTAAATCCAGCGACATTGCTACCTGTTGCTGAAGACGGTATTCGCATGTATGCTTAGATCTCATACATTCTAAAGTTCTACCAAGACCGGATCTTAAAGATCAACCCTTACTACATGCGGACTGGACACTGTTTGTAGATGGGTCAGCACGCAAAACAGAAACAGGCACCACGCAGGTAGGGTATGCAGTTACTACTGCAACTCAGATAATAGAGGCAAGACCACTCCCGGGAACTTATCCGCTCAAGCAGCGGAACTGATTGCTGTGACAAGGGCATGTCTCCTTTCAGAGGACAGGAATGTCACTATCTATACGGATAGTCAATATGCCTTCTCTACGGTGCATGTGTTTGCTCAGCAATGGAAAAATAGGGGATGGTTACAACCTCGGGAAAGACATTATGCACAAAGACCTAATCCTTGAATTACTACAAGCCGTCCAACGCCACGGGTTTGGCCATCTGTAAATGCGCTGCTCATACCCGTGCTAAGGACCCGGTATCACTTGGTAATGCCCTAGCAGACAAAGCAGCCAAAGAGGCAGCTATGTCCAGTACCTTTTCACTTGAAACCACACCTACAGAATTACAACCAACAGATAAATTTGATTTGCAAACCTTACAAGTCATGCAGGAACTTAGCACAGTACAGGAAAAACAACGCTGGACTAGGTATGGTGTTAGGCAGAACAAAGGAATCTATGTGGGACCGGATAATAAATATGTTTTGCCTACTAATCTTTTTAGATATGCAGCACTAGTTGTGCATGGCCCTTCCCATCTGGGCCCTGCAGCTATGGTTAGAATTATCCACCTTACCTTTTGGACCAAGGGTTTCATTGCATATGCAAAACGTTTTTGTCTATCCTGCATAGTATGTGCTAAATACCACGGGGGAGGGGTCAGAGTTGCTCCGGCATCATTTCCAACACCCCCCTATCCTTTTCATACAATATGTATGGACTTCATCGAATTGACCCCGGCACAACTAAACAAGTTTGTGTTAGTAATAGTAGATGCATTTACTAAGTGGGTTGAGGCTTTTCCGGTGACACATCCGGATGCTCAATCAGTGGCTAAAATTTTGGTCAATCACATCGTCCCGCACTTTGGACTTCCTACACGCATCTACTCTGACAACGGCACGCATTTTGTCAATCAGATCATACAGAAACTGTCTACAGTTTTCCAAATTGAATTCAAACACCATTGTGCCTACCACCCACAGTCAGCAGGGTTGGTGGAACGCCATAACGGCATTCTAAAAGGCAAGTTGAGAAAACTCATGGCCGAGACACATCAGTCTTGGATTACCTGTCTACCTCTAGCCCTCCTTTCCATGCGGACAACTCCCAACTCAAAAGGAGTCACCCCATTTGAGTTGTTGTATGGGAGACCTTATTACGTCCCACAGTGGCAAAACTTGTTGCCTGCGGAACGTGAGGGGGGTGAGGAGTTAGCTGAGTACATGAGGAAAATGCTGACCAATTCTAACAGCTGTTTAACGAATGATTATTTTTCAGGTTCAAGAGACGGAAGTCGCAGCAGTAACCATGAAGGACAATAATGAGAATAAGAAAAATGGTTCTATTGCAATGTTTTATTGTTTATAACTATTGTGATTGTAATATTTCTGTTTTGGCCATTTCTGTTTTTTAATGAAGCTAGCCATTCAAAAAGAGACAAACACACCAGCTGGCATCCAAACTTTAATACATATCAAGCGATTAAATATGCATATGCATCCTCAATGAATGTCTCAAATTGTTGGGTATGTACTGCAATACCTACTGTATATAGTGGCTTAATGTTAGGGACAGCCCCTCTGGGAACAAATGATACTTGGAATAATTTGTTGTTTGAAACCACAGAAGTACCACTGAGAGACAAGGTGGCGCTGCCTCTTCTGGGGCGCCAAAACGGAACAGTGTGTTTTCAAAAGATTGGAAAAGTTAAGGTGGGGCTGAGCCAATGTAATTTGACAATAGTTCATAATTGTAACCTAGAAGGGCAGTGTGAGACCAAGTTTGGAGCTATAAAAAAAGACATCAATGTAAATGATACTAGTTTGGTTGAAAAAATGCTGTATGTATATGGCCTGTTATTTAAGGGGCTAAAGCCAAATGGGAGTTATGAATTTACAACCAATATTACCATCAAAACAAATGATTGTTATTTTATTTGTGGTAGGAAAGCATATAAATGGTTACCATATGGCTGGTCAGGAAGTTGTTTTTTGGGATATCTGATACCAGGTATCAGATCAAATGTATTACCTCAAGATAAAATACGAAATGCACGTTCTCTTAATAAACCTATTAATCCCGTAGGTAACATTGATGCATCATGGATTTATCACCATGACTTGGCACACGTCAGCAGCAAAGGACTCTCACATATGGACCTAGGCGATGATGTAATTGCTTGGGCTGGTATTTTGCCAGCGTATGGGACAGTAAAATCCATCTGAGAACTGAGAAAACTGTCAAAACTGTTAGAGACTGAGTAATGTGACATTTTCAGTGCTAGAATTGGTGATGGGCGAATTAACGGCGATGAGAACCGTAGTGTTGCAGAACCGTATGGCGCTCGATTTCACCCTAGCGGCGAAGGAAAAATAATTCAACAAGTTTTTGAACTGACTAAACCTGGTCCAAACCCCTTGACTGACTTTTTCCAAAACCTGTTTGGAAACTGGGGTTCTGTGTTGATGAACATTTTAATTGCTGTATGTGTTGGTGCAATCATATTTTGCTGCTTGGCTGCTGTTGCATACCATGTATCAAAATGATAATATCGAAGGTTATCTCTGCCAATGCTACAAAAGCATATTTCTCTGATTATGAGAAGGTATACAACGTATCTGGAATTGTGTAAAATAAACAGTATACAAAATGTTGTAAGGGGGGAAATGTGGAAAAATACTGAAGTCAACATATTTTGTATTCTGTATTTAAAGGGTTAAGCAGAAAAATGTTCACTGCGTGCAAACTGAAATGTTCTGGAAAATGTTGATCACTGAGGAATGCAGGAGTTAATCTTAAACTGCTGATAAAGTTAATGGTGCAAGAATAACTGTGGTACTGGCTGGTAAAAACAAGTAATCAAACTATCAATTTTAATGAATGTTCTGTGTGCTACGTGTATGTACGTGCAGGAGGGTCTATATAAGGAGAACTCAAAGTACAAGTAGCCAGACTGCTGGCATATTACTATCATGTAGCAGATCTCCATGCATGTAAAATAAAGCTGTTTTACTTGCTTACAAGAACTTGGTGTGATTCTTCCAGAATATGTTAGAAGAGTAAAATCTTTCGACATTGCCCTAAACATACCAATGAGCTTATCAACCTCCAGCAAAAAATTATCAAATTCTGAGTCAATTCTGGAGAAATTAATCATTTGTCCCTTGACCAACTCCTTTTTTTTTTTGGATGGAATGGATGATTACTCAAAAAATGTAAAAAAAATTGTTTGAGAATATGGGCTTTCTATAAATCCTAGAAATAAAATCGGTGGGTAGAAAATGTTAACAATTAAAACGTCCAAATAGTTCATCTTGGTGTGGAAAACAATCAATTTTAAAAGCACAGTAGTGTTGTTCAAATAGTTCACAAATTCTTTTAAATAATTCAAGCTATGTCTCCATACGATAAAAATATCGTCCCATAAAACATACCAATACTTTTCATGTAATCTGATTTAAAAACAAATTTGTTTTCCCAAAACCATAGCACCATGTTGGCATAAAGTAGGGCGCATATTGTTCCCATTGCCACCTCTATGAGCCGTTTAAAATATTCCCCTTCAAAAAAATAGATTTTATGAATGTTATTCTTCATCACAATTATACTAAGATACCGATCTCTTGATTGTCCAAGAACTCACATGTCAACAGGGTAGCCTCACACCAGGACAAACTTATCTGGTGCGGAATGCAAGAAAATAAATCTACCACATCTATGGTAACTAAAAAGCAATTGTTGCTGTACAGCTCATTTGCCCCAAGTCATCCCAAGAATCTTTAAGGATATAGGAGTATTTCTCAAAACATTTT
This sequence comes from Protopterus annectens, assembly GCF_019279795.1. Taxonomy (NCBI): domain Eukaryota; kingdom Metazoa; phylum Chordata; order Ceratodontiformes; family Protopteridae; genus Protopterus; species Protopterus annectens. The sequence goes on from NC_056728.1 coordinate 1,675,259,289, forward strand.
TTAAACTTCTGATTGACAAATAATGCCAGAGAATGTGTTGTAGAACCAGATGTCGCAACAATAGAGCACACTGTCGGAGATGCTGGGTGAGCAGACTGGACTGACTGGGGAGATGATTTATTTGAGCTATGATACAGAATTGTAATTGTCTAGAAATAGTAAAGCCTTGCTGAATCTATTATGGCAGCTGCCAAAAAAGCAATTACTAGAAAATGGAAATCAAAGTCTAGACTGTTCACTACTTCTAGTAAAGTTATAGTAACAGAAATAATAACTGGAACTGGGATCTTTAGAAAAGGGAGGGAGCAAACTACATAGGAAAAAATGGAAAAGTACAGTTGTGTACACTTACCATAAATGTAGATGTTAGAGTGTATTCACTGTTGCAGTCATCACACTTGAGTTATCTGCCTGCAGGTAGCCCTCAGTCGGCCTGAATACCAGAGTCTTGGGATTTCTGCTGTCGCCTCTTCCATGAAGTCAGGTTATCAGGGGTATAAAACAGGCAGCCGACGCCATTACATCAGTTTTTCTTGCCCCAAATGTCAGGAGCCCCCCAAACAGGAAGCTAGTATATGGTGTGGAACACCACCAGGAAAAAGTAAATACCACTGCCATTAAAAATAGCCATAGAGAGGATAGGTAGAAGGATAGAGAAAACCAGGGGGCTGGATGGAGGGAAACCAGGACTGCAACAGTGAATACACTCAAACATCTACATTTATGGGAAGTGTACACAACTGCACTATGTTCTTCGTGTTTCACTGTTGCAGTCATCACACTTGGGTCGATTCCCAAAGCTGAGGAAGGATGGAGGCAGTCAAGAGGAGTTAGGGCTGGCTAGCAGGCCTTGTAAGATTGCTGTAGTAAATCCAGCTCTGGCTTTAAAAAAAAATAGGTAAGTGGTAATGCTTGGTGAAGGTATGTACAGAACTCCAGGTTGCAGCTTCCAAAATGTCCCTTGTAGGGACTCCCCTGTGAAATGCTGTAGAGGTGGAAGTAGCCCTAGTGCAATGTGTTCTGATCCCCTGTGGGGTAGGTTTTCCATGGTACTTGTAGCAGAAATGGATGCAGTGTGCTATCCATTTGGAAATGGTTTGCTATGAAATGGCCTTACCCTCTGCCCCTGCAGCAAAGCTGACTAGCAGCTGGTCAGATTTTCTGAAAGGTTTAGTCCTGTCAAGGTAGAACCTGAGCTGTCTGTGCACGTCCAAGGAGTGCAGGATCATTTCCTCTTTATTATGAGGATTAGGGAAGAAGGTTGGCAAATGGATGGATTGGTTTAAAGCCACACTGGACACCATCTTAGACATAAAGGATGGGTTAGTCCTGAGGGAAACCCTGTCAGCATATAAAATAATGAAGTGTTCCACAGCCATTACTGCCTGTAACTCACTCTTCTTGCTGAAGTTATGGCTAAAAGCAACGCCGTTTGCCAAGAGAGGAATTTTAACTCTGCTGAAGCAGCAGGTTCAAAAGGGGGAAGCGTGAGCTTTTACAGTAAAACGTTAAGGTCCCAGGCAGGGGTAAGTTGTTAGCCCCTCTCAGGAACTGTTTGATGAGAGGGTGAGAAAATAGAGGTGGTTCAGTATTATAATGAGCCGAGATGGCAGAGGCATGAATCTTAATGGAGGAGAAGGATAGGCTTCTGTGGAGTAGCTCTGCTAGGTAATCCAGGATTTGAGGTAAGGAGAGCAGTGCTGTGTCCTTCCCTTGAGACTGATTACAAGAACAATATCTTTTCCATTTTTCAGCATAGGATTTCCTAGTACTAGGCCTTCTGGCCTCAAGAATAACGTCCAGCACCTGTTTGCTGAGGGTTGCTGGTGGTGTATTCAGAGGATAAGCCAGGTTGCAAGGTTTAGGGTTTGCAACTGTGGATGCAAAATCTGTCCCTTCTGCTGAGACAGCAGAAAAGGTGTCTGGTGAAGGTGCCAGGGTGGCACTGTCAGACTGCATAAGAGTGGGTACCACTGCTGACGTGGCCAGTCAGAGGCAATAAGAATTGTCTTTGGCCTGTCCTGTTTGATCTTGAGTAGTACATTTGAGAGGAGGGGCAGCGGGGGAAAGGCATAAATTGAGAGGTTTTCTCATTTGAAGGATACGGCATCCACCTTCCAGGCCCTGCTGTGAGTGTTCCTGGTGCAGAATTTGTTCAACTGGTGGTTCTCAGGGGAGGCAAAGAGGTCCAGCTCCGGTGTCCCCCACCACTGGATTAGAAGGTTGAATGTGTTGGGCTCCAATTTCCACTCGTGTGGGTCTAGTAGATTACTGCTCAAGTCATCTGCCAGTGAATTTTGTTTGCATGGCAGGAATTGAGCTTGTAGATGGACTTGGTTGCTCAAGGCTGTGTTACACAGGGTCATGGCTAACCTGCAGAGTGGGTAAGAATGGGTTCCCCCCTGCTTGTTTATGTACCACATAACTGTGGTGCTGTCTGTTTTTACAGCAGCTGTCCTGGAAGGATTAGGTATTTGAAGGCTGTAAGAGCATTCTGTACAGCTAGCATCTCTTTTTGATTGATGTGCAGGAGAATTTGTCCAGGGCTCCACTTGCCCTGAATGTTTTTGCCTGCTATGTGAGCCCCCCATGCATAGTCTGATGCGTCTGTTGTCAGGGTTTGGGCGGAGAGGGGTTGAGTGAAAGGCAGTCCCTTGTTGTGGTTGCATGCTTCTGCCCATCAAAGGAACTCTGCCCTTAGACAAGGTATGATAGGAATAACTGTTTCCAGGTCCTGAGAATGTTGGCACCAAAGACTTTTTTTTTAAAGTACCATTGAAGTTTCCTCATATGCAGTCTTGCATATGGAATTAGCAGAATGCGTGAGGCCTTGAACCCTAGGGCTTGCAGTATTTTCCTTGCAGATAGCTGGGTTTTGGTGGCCATTTGTTTGAAGTAGTTGGTCAAATAGACCTGTTTTTCTGGAGTGAGAAATGCCATCTGGGAAGTTCAGGCTTGCTCCCAGGAATACAATTTTTTGACTGGGCACCAGCTGTGATTTCTTTTCATTGATGGTGTACCCCAATGAAGTTAGGGGTCTTTTTACAAATGCTAGGTGCTGTAGTAGCAATTCCTGACTGTCCGCCTGAATCAGGCAATCGTCGAAGTATGGGAAAATGTGGATATTTCTCTGCCTGCAGTATGCAATGGCTGGAGCCAGGCACTTTGGCTTATCTATTGCACCCAGAGTATTCACAAAGGGAAGTGTAGAGAATTGACAGTGCATACAGCCTGCCCTGAAGCTTAGATATTTCCTGCAAGACTCACTTATGGGGACGTGCAGATAAGCTTCTTTTAAGTCTAGGGTGAATAAAGTACAGTTTTGTACCTACCATAAATGTAGATGTTCGAGGATCCACATTGCTGCAGTCCTAACACTTGGGTAGTCCGCTGTCCCAGTCGGCCCGAATACCAAAGTATATGGCTGACGTCGGTCAAGGCGCATTAGTCTGACGTCAGGACGTCAGGGTACAAATGCGCATGACCGACGTCATATCCTCAGTCTTTTCTTGCCCCAGATGTCAGAAGACCCTAAAAAGATAAGGCCAAAACCACAAACTCCAAACACTCCTGCACCAAAAATATGTACAATATATACAAAATCACCAGAGTATAACCTCACCCACACAACCACCCCTAAACACAGAGGGGAAGGAGGGAGGGTAAATTGGACTGCAGCAATGTGGATCCTCGAACATCTACATTTATGGTAGGTACAAAACTGTACTATGTTCTTCATTCCACATTGCTGCAGTCCTAACACTTGGGTAGAATCCCAAAGCAGAGGTAAGGGAGGCTGGCAAATCATAAAGAAGCAGGAGCTGTCAACATGCCTTGCAAAATAGCTGTGGCAAAACCAGCCCTAGATTTAGAGTAGAGAGGAAGGTGGTAATGCTTAGAGAAAATATGCACTGAACTCCAAGTAGCTGCCTCCAAAATGTCCTTAGTTGCCACCCCCCTTAGAAATGCTGTTGAAGTGGCAGTAGCCCTAGTGGAATGAGGCCTAATCCCAGCTGGAATCTCCTTGCCATGATGGGAATAACAAAATGCAATGCAAAACCCAATCCACTTAGAAATAGTTTGTTTTGACACAGGCTTGCCCTGAGAACTCAAAGCAAAAGAAATAAACAACTGCTGAGACTGCCTAAAATCCTTAGTCCTGCTTAAATAATAACACAACTGCCTGTGTACATCTAAAGTGTGCAAAATCTTTTCCCCCTTATTTTGGGGATCTGCATAGAAAGTAGGCAAATGAATAGTTTGGTTTAAAGCCACACTAGAAACCACCTTAGGCATAAAGGAAGGATTAGTACGTAATGATACCCTATCCTTATGGAAAATCAAAAGGCTCTACTGCCATAAGGGCCTGCAATTCAGAAACCCTTCTTGCAGAAGTAATGGCCAACAAAAAGCAGTCTTCCATGACAAGTATTTCAATTCAGCAGTAGCGAGGCTCAAAAGGTTGTAGAGTAAGTTTCTCCAACACAAAATTGAGATCCCAAGCAGGAGTAGGAGCTCTCGTGGGGTCTTATATTCTTTGCCCCTCTTAGAAATTGCTTGAACAAAGGATGCGAAAACAATGGTGGGTCACAATCATAGTGAGCTGAAATTGCTGCAGCATGAATCTTAATGGAAGGGAAAGACAAACCTTTGTCCAATAACTCAGTAAGATATTGAAGAGCCACACTCAAATTAGGCTCAGAAATCTCCAAATTCTTTGCTGCACTCCAAAATAAAAATCTCTTCCATTTTTCTGCGTACACTTTCCTTGTACTAGGTCTTCTGGCTTCCATAATCACATTTAAAACTTGTTGAGGAAGTTGAGACCTGCTGTGTTTCAAAACAGAATATGCCAGGCTGTTAGATGAAGAGAGTGAAGCCTGACATTGAGCAGATGACCGTCCCTCTGAGACAGCAGGTGCGGAATCAAAGGTAAAGGCCATGGAGGCTTCCTTACCAGACTCCTCAGTAATGGGTACCAGTGTTGCGAGGCCAATCTGGAGCTATTAAAATCATCCTTGGCTTGTCTTGTCTGACCTTTAGGAGCACCTTTGGGAGAAGAGGCAGAGGTGGAAAGGCATACACATGAAGATTTTTCCAACTGAAAGAAAGAGCATCCACTTTCCAAGCTGTGTGATGAAACCTCTTTGTGCAAAACTTTGGCAGCTGGTAGTTTAGTGGAGAAGCGAACAGATCTATGTCTGGAGTTCCCCATGACACTGTCAATTTCCGAAATACATGAAGATCCAGTTTCCACTCGTGGGGATCCATGATTTGCCTGCTTAACACATCTGCTAAGGAGTTCTGTGCTCCCGGCAGAAACCTTGCCTGAAGAGTTAGTTGCAAGCTGAGCGCAGTCTCCCATAAAATCATTGCTTGCCTGCATAACGGGTAAGAATGTGTTCCCCCTTGTTTGTTGATGTACCACATGCCAGTTGTGTTGTCTGTTAGAATCAACACCTGCCCTGGAAGAAGTAACTCCTTGAAAGCCATTAATGCAAACTGGATTGCTAACATCTCCTTCATGTTGATATGTAGATGCTGTAGTCTGGCAGGCCACTTGTCTTGTATCCACTTTCCATTTAGATGAGCTCCCCAAGCAATGTCTGAGGCATCTGTCGTTAGAATCTGACTCGCCTCTGGCCGGGTCACAGAGAGTCCCTTGTTTAGGTGACATTCCTGAGCCCACCACAGAAATTCCTTTTGAATGCAAGGTATTATTTGAATGACAGTGTCGAAATCCTGGCAGTGCTGTGTCCATACATTTTTGAGATACCATTGCAGCTTCCTCATATGCAGTTTGGCATTGGGAAGCACCAGAATACAAGATGCCATGAACCCTAAGGCTTGAAGGACTGTCCTTGCAGTCAGCCCGGACTGAAGAGATAGATGATGGAAGTAAATGGAAAGATTCTTTTGTTTGTCCGGGGTTAAAAAGGCCATCTGGGCTGCTGTATTCAGTCTCACACCCAGAAAGCACATGTCTTGAGAGGGTACTAGACTGGACTTTATTTCGTTCACAGAATACCCTAGGCATCTTAGCACTGCTATCACATATTCCAAATGCTGTAAAAGGTCTTCCTTTTCTTGAGCCAGAATCAGGCAGTCGTCCAAGTAAGGATAGATTTGTATTCCTTTTAGCCTGAAGTAAGCTATCACTGGAGCCAGAACCTTTGTGAATACTCTGGGCGCAGTAGAGAAGCCAAAGGGCAATGCAGAGAACTGATAATGGGAATTCCCAGCTCGAAAACGCAGATACTTCCTGCAACTTAGCCTGATAGGCACATGAAGGTAAGCCTCCTTGAGATCTAAAGTTACCATCCAGTGATCTTTGCCCAGCAGAGGTAAAAGCTGTTGTAACGTCAACATTTTGAACTTGGGAATGTCCAGATAAGTGTTGAGGATAGATAAATCCAAAATTGGTCTCCACGTGTTCCCCTTCTTTGGTACTAGGAACAGGCGAGAATAAAATCCGAGGCCCCTTTCTGGCACAGGAACCGGCTGAATGGCCCCTATTTGGAGTAACAGAGAAATTTGCTTGTGCGCCTCTTTTCTTTGTAGAGGAGGAATGTCTGGCATGCCTTTGAAAGGAGGCAAGGTATGGAAATAAAACCTGTAACCGTGGTGAATGATATCCAATACCCATCTGTCTTGGGTAATTAAATCCCAATTTTCTTTGAAAAGAGCCAGCCTTCCTCCCAAAGGTGCTGCCAGGCGAGAATGTACTGGCAGCTGAAAAGGCAGGTCATTGGGTCTGTTTATGAAAGGACTGACCCCTGCCCTCACCAGAAGACTGAGCAGGTGAACTCCCTGTTCTAGGCCTAAAAGAACCTTGAGCTCTGCCCCTACCACGTCTAGACCTACCCCTAGACTGGGAATCATAAGCAGGATATGTCCATCCCTTAGTAGGCCAATTTCTACTAAACTTGGAGGCTGCACCTGCAAAAAATCTTTAACAGTCTGCATAGACTTAGCCTTGTCTTCCATTTTCTTTAAAACTGCTTCCACAGGCGAACCAAACAACACATCAGACTGTAATGGAGCATCCAAAATCCTTGTCTTAACATGCTCAGCTAAATTCTGATCCCTCAACCAGGCGTGCCTACGAAGAACAGAACCAGTGGCAGCCACCCTCGAGGAGGCCTGCACAGCATCAAAACCACATTGCAAGGAATGCTTACCCACCTGTTCAGACACATGAACTAAATCCTGCAACTCTTTACAGTCAATACCTTCCGCCAGAGCATCCACCTTAGACTTCAATTGTGAAAGGAGATAATTTTGATATTTTAACATGTGAAACTGGCAATTCAACGCCCTCATGGCTAAAGTGGAAGAAGTATACACTTTCTTTCCCCATCTATCCAAAGCCCTTGCCTCTTTATCAGGAGGAACAGGATTTTTAACAGAAGCCTTAACACCTTTAGGCCCCTGAGAAACAGTTTCCGGGTCTGCCCTAGGACTCTTAAAAAGATACTTATGAGCTTCAGGCACCCTATAGTACCTATCAGGTTTAACTGGGGCAGGAGGCAAAGAATCAGGGTTCAGGGAAGCCTCTGCAAAAACATCTTCCACCACATTCAGAACAGGAGGTATAGCTAAAGGCCTATGCTGGGGTAAAAACAAAAATTACCTAAGCCTCTTCCTGGAATCAGAGAAATCTTGACCTTCCCATTTAAAATGCTCCCTCATGGAATGAAGAGACTCTGAAAAAGAAAAATCCTCAGGAGAAGAAGCTGAAGGAGTAGAATCATCCACATCAGAATCAGAATAAGGAGGATACTCCAGCAGGTCTTCTACCGAAGACTCAGAAGCCTCGAACACTGCTCAAAAGTCTCAAACTCAGGTTCCACCCTAGGCCTCTTATCAGGAGGGGCATAGAACCTCTAATCATAGTAATCAAATCTTCTGCCATTTTAAGCATATGTTTCTTAGGCAAAGATCCTGAAGAGCTAGGAGAAACCCCACTGAAGTTAAACCTGGCCTGCCTCTCAAAGAAGCCTTGGAAACAGAAGGGAGGCTCTAATCACCTTAGGAAGAGAGGAAGAACAGCCACCTGAGAAGCCCCTCAGCCTGGCCTACCTCCTGAGAGGACACATCCTGTAACAGTAAAGTCTCTCCCTGAGACTCCAAAGAAACTCCTGGCAGAACCTCTGGCTCCACTGAGCCTTCTAAAGAACCGACGTCCGGGACTGACGGTTCTTCCAACCTAGGCTTTGCAGCTTTGTCCCTGCGCTTTTTGGACGAAGCGGGCGTCGGAGCATCCGACGGCATTTTATAGTTACAACGCTTCCCAAAAACTAACCTGGCACAGTCTAACCTTCTCTTTATAGTGCGTTTGTTAAATCTGGCACAAGAGCGACATCCAACAACGTCGTGCTCAGGCCCTAAACAAGGTATACACAAGGTATGGTAATCCCTATGAGGTATCTGTTTCCCACAAGAAATACAGTTGTTCACTTTTTCTGACATCCGGTTAAATACTGAGGCAAGAAAAAACCAAAATATTCCCCAACGGGGTACTTAGCCAACTTTGATTCGGTCTGAAACTCCGACTTCAGAAAATTTCAGAACGCCAACCTGCACTCGCAAAACTGCTTCTGCATCGGACCATGCGGCAAAAAAGACTAAGGATATGACGTCGGTCATGCGCATTTGTACCCTGACGTCCTGACGTCAGACTAATGCGCCTTGACCGACGTCAGCCATATACTTTGGTATTCGGGCCGACTGGGACAGCGGACTACCCAAGTGTTAGGACTGCAGCAATGTGGAATGAAGAACATCCACGAATCCTTGGCTAGCATAGGGAGAAACTGTTGCAGGGTAAGCATTTTGAATTTTGGGAACACCTGAAAGGTGTTGAGAATTGACAGATCCAGGATTGAGTGCCAAGAACCATCTTTTCTGGGCACCAGGAACAGTCTGGAGTAGAAACCCTGTCCCCTTTGTTCTACTGGAACAGGTTAAATAGCCCTGATATTGAACAGGGAAAGTACTTGCTTTTGAGCCTCTGCCCACTGGTTTGGAGGAAGGCCTGGAAACCCGCTTGGGGTTGGCAGTGAATGGAAGTAGAATCTGTACCCCTGGAATACAATGTTTAGGACCCATCGGTACCGAGTAATGGACATCCAGCTTTTTGCATGAAGGGCAAGTTTTCTTCCTAGGAGCCCAAGTAATTGGGCAGGACTGGAAAGGATAATTGAAAAGTCATTGTGAACTTTTTCCATAAGGGGGTGGCTTACCACTCCCTGTTTTTGAGGTGGGAGCACTCCATTGTTTAGATCTCTGCATACCCTGAGAATGTAGTCTGGGTGGTCTGTTTCCCTTGGGTCTGGACTGAGAAGGCCTGGAAGGGGCTGGAAAGGACCAGTTTTTAGTAGGCCAATGCCTACTGAATCTAGGTGGCTGCACTTGTAAGAATTCTTTAACAGTTTGCATAGATTTAGCTTTTTCTTCCATCTTTTTAAGAACATCTTCTGCTTTGGTGCTAAACAAACAGTCCTTATTTAAAGTAGCGTCTAGTAATTTTGATTTGACATGATCTGGCAAGGTTTGTTCCTTCAGCCAAGCATGCCTTCTCAGTACAGACTTAGTGACTGCAGCCCTGCAAGATGCTTCTAGGGCATCAAAGCCACACTGCAAAGTATGCTTACTAACTTGGTTTGCAGAATGCATGAACTCTTGTAAATCTTTATTTTCTGCACAATCTGGGAGTAACACAATTTTTTTGTTTAATTAGTTCCATAATATGTTGCTGGCACTTCAACATGTGAAACTGGCAATTCAATGCCCTGATGGTAAGAGTTGCAGAGGTATATACCTTCTTACCCCATCTGTTTAAAGCTCTGAAATCCCTGTCTGAAGGGGTAGGGTTTTTGCTTGTAGTAGCCTTAATACATTTAGGTCCCTGGGAAATGGTCTCTGGATCCACAGTAGGATTCTTAGAGAAATTTGTGAGAATCAAGTACTCTGTAGTACCTGTCAGGTTTTCTAGGGGCTGGTGGTAAAGTGTCTAGAGTAAGATTGGATTCCATGAAGACATCTACAACATCCAGGACAGGGGTATAGCTAAAGGTCTGTGCTGAGGCAACTCTAAAAATTATCCGAGTCTCTTTTTGGACTGAGGGTAGTCGTGGCATTCCCAGTGAAATGCTCTCTCAACGTATGCAGGGTTTCACCAAAAGAAAAATCCTCTGGAGGGGAGGCAGAGGGAAAGGATTCCTTTGCATCTGAATCCTCATAGGTTGATAAGGGTATGTCCTGGTAATCAGAAAGGTCAGAGTCATCGGACTCCTGGTCTGTAGAATCAGAATGAAACTTGATTCTTTATCACTTAGCAGGGGAAGGCTGGCTTCCTCTAATTAGGGTAATAAGGTCTTCAGCCATTCTAAGGATTTGTTTTTGTGGCATGGGAGATTGAGCATGCGCTTTGGTCATCGGTTTTCAAGGTGTAGTGCGTACTGTGGGCCTAAGAAACTCAAAATAGTTTTAGCTAAAAACAAAGTTGTCGGTTTAATTCGAACATCAGTAGGTCGGAATACACCCTCTGAAGCCGGTACCTGCACAGCATCTCAGGACACATCCAAGGTAGAGACATCCACGGGTTCCATAGTTGAAGCATCTCGCGGCATACCGGACTCCAAAAGGGTCTCAGCAGAGGCCTGCGAATCTGTAGAAGCGGGCACCAGGGGCTGCAAAGTACAACTTGGTAACTGAGTCCCATTGTCAAATCTCTTATTTGTGATACAGGCCAGGGCAATCTGTGCTACACAAAATGTACTCAATTGTAAAACAAAGATGTTTCCTCTTGGAAGGCGTACAGGACAGTTGGTACTATCCTAAATTGTAAAACAAAGATGTTCCCTTAAAAGAAATACAGATCTGTTGATACGACTGTGATCAATCTTATGTAGTAGACTACCAAACATGGGCAGGAAGGAAAACAATTTCTATTCTCACCTGGGCTTGAAAATGAGATTAATTTTCACCCTTTTATGCAAAGTTGGCAAGTGCTAACTGCTCGCCATGTTAAACACACATTGCTGTAATCTTTTAGGAATAACAAAGGATACCAAGTCCTGGTATACCTTTTTCTGCTATAGGCTGACACTACATAAAACAGATTGAACTCCAACAGGGAGCACTGGGGTGATAGCAGTAGGCCAGCTTGCAAGACTAGAAGTAATCATTTGTTTTTAAAAGTTTTTTATTTTTATTGCGTTTCAAAACAAAATATTTCCATTCCACACGTTTTTCGTACATATCTGAGATTAGGATTGCAGACTTGCTTCCTGTGTAACAGACAGTATTTCATAGGAAGTTCAAAGTTTTGCAGCCATTAATCCTCGTCAGTTCCCACCACAGATTGCACCGCTGCCCTCACGGATGACTAGGCCAGTCGATCCTGAGGTGAATTTATAAATACCCATCCAATTATTCAGGTCTCATTTATTGGAAGTTAGTGCATCATACTGCTTTATCTGCAGGTAGAGTCTATTCCAGAGATGAAGACGATGCTGATTAACAAAATTAGTCTCTCAACCTTGTTTAATTGATCTGCTGAAGCAGGTTTAGATCCCTTGTTCTGGCATTTGCAGGACAGTTTGATTTGTGAAGGGACAAGAGATCCTGGACTACTGGGTCCCTTATTTCTCAGAAGGCAAGGCACAGCTCTTTTCTGAGGAGCCTACAAGACACACAAAAGTGGAACAGTGCTTCTAGCCTATGATCTTTTTTGTTTGGAACCTCTGAGGTCTTTCCAACTGTTTGATATGTCCGGTAAGATGCATCTCCAGAGAGCACTACACTCTACAATCGGTCTGATTAGTGATGAATGCAAGCAGACAACCTCTTTTGACCTAGATGATTCTTTGACAATCAGCTGCGCTGGGTAGAAGGACTTCCTGACAACTGTTAATACAAGGTCATCAAAACCAAGCGGAATTATCATCCCAGGTCTCCAACTACATTTTCATTTGAAGTGGGTATTGTTAATGCTATATGCTAGGACACCAGCGCTTTTATAACTTGTGTGACACTAATCTCATGCACTCTGTAAAAAATGAGACAGGTAAGGTGAAAATATTCTCTGTACCAGAATTCTTCAGCTAAGATGCTCTGATGATAAATTAACTGGTTTAAGTTATGTTTCCTTCTGGCCCATTTACTCTGACAGGAACTGCTCTGTAGCTGCCAGATCTGATTTTTCCTTTCACAACAAAGGATGAAATTGTCCACTACCACGGACAAAGTCAGACAATAGCTACATGCACCAAAATCCATATGTTGACTCCCACAGTGGAAATTATATAAAACAGGGCAAAGAATTTTTCATCCCCTACTGTTCCCTACCTAACCTCCCCCACCAAAGGAGAAGAGAAACACTTGGCATATCCACACTCATGAATGCCTGGAAGACATTGGCAATAGTTAAAAAAAAAAAAAAAAAAAAAAAAAAAAATGGACAGACATGCACTCTACATGTTTATTATTCATAGTAGTTTCCATGATGTTGGACATTCAGCTATGTTTGCTGGAATAAGGCACACTAGGAGTCCGTTATCTTGTCATGCTCATCTATTCATTACCACTTCACACTCGCTCTTTAAGTGATATCATCCAGCATTAAACTCGTTCACAATTTAGCTGTGCATGTATGTGTGTAATGTTTGTATGTATGTATGTGGTTTGCTACTGAAATTCCGATTCCGCTTCAGTCAACCGTTCAGAATTTCGAAACGGCAACCAATGTGAAAATGAATACACTGACGTCCGTAGTTTGATGCATTCAACATAGCAGGAGGTGACATCACTCACCTCCTGGTATGCACATTAACATACCATTACACTCTACAGTCAACGGTACGTTAATTCTACTATTTTGCAGGGGAGCTATGCTCCTCTGCACACCCCATGTGGGGGCTGTGCCTTCCACACCCACTGCACATTAAATATACCAACTCCGAGATCGCACTACAGTGAGGAAATGGGCTAATTCCCTGTTCCTCACTGAACTGCGATCTCCCTGCACAATGATGAACCCAAGTACTTCAACTACGCTACCCGTTCACTGTAGTGTAGTCGATACATTTTGGTTTGACATTCTGCAGACTTGAAAACTGCCAGTCGACCGATGCAGTTTCAAGGTTTTCAATGTATACTTATGTATGCATGTACTACTGTGACAAGATGTCATCTGGATGACATCACCATTAAACTAAATGCATACAGGTACACATGACCATTCACCAAGACTATACGAGTAGCTAAAAAAGGGTTCATTAGTAAATGCAGGTAATTTTGATCGCTATTTTAATGTGTTACCTAAATGTTTTGTTGTGTGTTACCTAAATACAATGGATAATTCAAAACACAAACATCAACAAAAAACTGCAAGACAGCAGCCCTGTGCAAAGAATGATTGAAATTTAAGTTAGTTAGTGGTCTAGGTAAAAACCTATGGGATGAACCACCTCTCTACATGCTCATATCCTTAGGAGATCACCATATGTTGAATGGAGTGCTTAGCTACCAACTTCAAAATCATGTTCAAACCCTATGTCACTCAGTTTTAGTAAAAAAATAACACAGCATGTCAAACCTTGGTGAACTGTTCTAGCTATTTTACTTTACTTAATTAACAGCTGAATCAAAGTTTGGGCCTGCCTTATCATAGACCATCAGATTTTATTGCAGAATCACAGTTTTTCCCCATAACTAAAAAAGGGTGCAAAGGCGGATTTGAAACGTACATGAAAATTACATAGAGACACAGCAAAACAAAAACTACTGCTATATTTGAAAGCAAAAAGCTTGATAGGCATCAAGAATGCTGCATAAACCAATAAGCTTGAAAGGTGTAACTCAATATATTTGTATACACCTTTAAGAAGCTATCAAAGGGCTTGCACTAGAGTATAACTACTGAGCACATGCAAGCCTGACTGCCACTTTTTAGTTAGCTGTTGAGATGTGAACATGTATATATGCAAGCTCTGTTTGTCAGTTAGTTCGTTCGTATTTAATGATGCTGCTATTCATCCTGATGTGTTTGCATGTATTAAAGCATCTGAACGAAACCCCAAGCCTTCTTATTACATGTATAAGAGATGAAAGAGCGACATGGTGTCCGAAGCGGCATGTCTAAAGGGCATGGTACCAGAAGCGGCATATCTAAAAGGGCCTGAAGTCGAAACCAGCATACCAAAGGGGCATGAAGTTTAAAATGGCTTGGCGGAAACGATTTAAGGCACTTGCCTAGATGCTGGTAGAATGGGTTCTTATTAAATGATCGAAGACACATTCTTTCAAATGCGTCTTGATCGAACTTGAAAGTACGAAAAGGCAAAATAGTGAAATAGCATATAAATGAATACTTCCCTGGGAAAGAAATCGCTTGGCCGCTTCCGTTACTTTGCCATTTTCGTGACTGTAGTGCGATCTCGGAGTTGGTATATTTAAGTGTGGGGGGGGGGGTGAAGCCCCTCACTTTATGTAATGTTTTAAAATTTTTTTTTTGTCTAAGCATTCGAGATTGTAAGCTTTCGCTTACATGGGTTCAATAAATCATAGTTTGCTTTAAGCGTTCGATGATTTAACATAGACCCTGGTAGAATATACAGCAGTGGATCCCAAAAATGTGCATACTTTGTAAACAGGTCAGAAATCAATTTCAGATATTAAAACTTGCTCAGCACTATTTCTTTTTCACATAATATGAAACGAGGCATAAAGAACACACTAAATAACATTTGCATAAGCAGATACGTAAGATACTGATAAAAATATTAAAATTACTACAGAAAATGAAATAAAGTCTTAAATGCATAAAATAAATAACAACTGCATTTTTCAATACATGCTTTGCAAATCTGTATTTTTCATATTAAGCAAAGATATCCGAGTTATTAGTAGTGTATGAAGTGTTTGCATGTTTGTGCAGTCTTACAATAAAGCAGAATATAGCCATTACAGAGCATATTTTGTAAAGTAAAGTATTTCAAAGAATTTATTGTGCATTTGAATGTTGTTACAAGCTCACAGAACAGTTTGTTCGTACATAATTATGTCGGCCATATTTTCAGTGTGTTTGTGCATTTGTGGGCATGGCAGACGGATTTTAAAAACCCAGTGCACTTGTGGGCATGGCAGATGGATTTTGAAAACCCAGTGCACTTGTGTTTGACTAACTGCTGAGAACTGGGGAATGTTTGAGCAAGAGTACAACATTTTCACACAGGCTGCATTTTCTGATAAATTTATTTTACTTAATTTAGCTGGGTCAGAAGCCATAGACAGGGAACGCTTATTTGTATATGCATCTGCTATCTATACCTGAGTGGGGGGTACTGTCATATTGTTGTACAGGCTATGTCAATGGAGGACTCAAGAGTGATTAAAATGCAAATTCAAAGAAATGTGTAACCCCCCCAAGACAAATGTTACAATGGAAAGGCACTTAATTTATACAAGGGATCAAAAGCCTGGTGGGAACTTTTGCAGCATATATAATTGACCTAAGAAATAAGGCTAGGAGAGGACCCAAGACTGAACCCTGTGGTACTCCACTTGTCACTGGTCTGAAGTCGGATTTGGAATCCGCTACTTTCACAGTGTGGGTTCTGTCCGTGAGCCAGTTGGCAACCCATCTTGTGACATAGGGATTTATATCTAGTTTAGTGAGCTTATCTATAATTCCAGAGTGGGGGATGGTGTCGAAAGCCTTGGCAAGATCTAGATAAGCTGTGTGAACCATTTTACCCTAATCTATGGTTTTGGTGACTGCTTCAAAGAAGTCAATCAGGTTTAGGAGACATGATCTGCCTTTTACAAATCCAAACTGGGTAGGGTCCAGAGTTTGCAGATTACCAATGTCTTTATTTAGGAGTTCCACGATGATACGTTCCATGGCCTTGCAGACCAGGCTCGTCAGGCTAATGCGGCGGTAGTTCCCGGGGTCAGTCGTGGCTCCTCCTTTGAGGAGTGGGATAACTGTCGCGGTGCGCCATTCAGTGGGTACAAAGCCTGAGGTGAGGCTATGATTGAACATGGTATTTAGGTAGGGTGCCAGTTCATTCTGTAGTTCGTGTAGAACGCAGCCTGGGATATTGTCATCTACTTCTCTGAAGTGCAGGCTAACACAGAAGGTCCTTGGCTAACAAAGTTTGCAGATGACTGCAAACTAGGAGCCATAATCGAAACTCCTAACGATGTGGACAAACTACAAAAGGGCCTCACTGAGACAGATACCTGGCGTCAAAGCCATGGCCTGAAGCTCAATGCCAAAAAGTGTATTGTCATCCCCTTTGGTAAAAACTCTGTACCCATGAACTACCACATAGCTGGTAGTCTACTTAATGCCGAAAATGTGATGAGACATTGGGACACAGGTGGACAGTAGTCTCTCCTTTGATAATCACATCGCCACAGTGGTCAGGAAATCCTTCTACGTGGCTCATCTCATCACAAAAGGATTCTCATCCATAAAAAAAGAGGTCATTGTTCCCCTCTACTCATCACTCATTAGACCCATTATAGAGTACAACGCCCCTTTTGGTATGTACCTCACAAGACATCTACAACAACTGGAAAGACCACAGAAATACCTCACAGAGAGGATTACTGGCCTCAAACAGATGCCCTACGCAGACCGTCTCAAAAAACGACAGCTTTACTCCATCGCATATCGCCTACATCTCTGCCTAACAAAGCTATGTCAAACCCTGAGCTGTTGGACATGCTCCACTTAAAGAAATCCCAATCCCTCCGAGCTACACGCTCTAGGGACCTAAACCTTGTCACCACAATAACCAGAACATGCTGGAGGGATAGATTCCTGTCCCAGAGACTTCCCATACTCTGGAACAGACTACCTATGTCAAACAGAGCTCCTCATTAGCACTCTTCAAGAAAAATCTTGATGATTGGATGGGAAATGGGAAATTCACCCCAGGGATCACTTCTGTGGCTCTGCTCGACAGGGGCACAGGAAAATAGTTTTCTTGGGTGGTGAAAGCCAGGGTACATTTTTTGGCTAGGCTTATATAGGCCCTAGGGCCAATATCCTAGTACCTACCTATGAACCTATAAAATGTGCAAATTTGGTGATTTAAAGGATGAATTGATAAAGGACAGACGTGTGGTATAAAAGATGATGCTGTAAGAAAGATTTTGCTTTGTGACAGTGACTTAACTCTGAATAAGGCCATTGAGATTTGTCAGATATAGGAGCTCACAGAAAAGCAAATGTGCTTAAAATGTGAATAGCTCTAAAAGGCACAGTGATAAAGCTCATGCTGATAGTATGCAGCACATGGTTAAAAGAAACACGCCCAAACACATGGCAGCTGTAAGCCCAGCAGCACCTACTGGTAAACCCCAGAACATTCTAGCACACTGCACAGTCTTAGTGAAGCACAAGAGTGAATCAGTGAAATCAAAAAGGAGTCATGGTTGCCACCACTCCTAATGTATCAAATGTCACTGTTAACTGTCATAATTGCGGCAGTAATCATGAATCTAAAAGGGAAAAGTGTTTAGCTTTTGGTCAAAAATGCCACAAATGTAATAAATGGAATCATTTCAAAAGATTTTGTAAATCAAAAGACCCACATTATTTTATTAAAAGGGAACATTTTAAGAAACGAGTAGATCAGTTAGATTGTGACAAGCCTACTCTTTATGTTGATGGTGTGTCAGTGCTTCATGAGACTGTCAATGTAGTAAATTTAAGGGCAAAGAATGAAGTATTTTATACTGTTCGAATAGATGTCAAACCCACAGAGCTCAAAACTGACACAGGTTCCAAGTGCAATGTTATGTCTGCAGAAACATTTGCTAGTGTGTGTAAAGGAGAAAGGCTTGATTTGGCAAGGTGGATGTAACTTGTTGCTTACAGAGGTGAAGAAAAAGACCTCATCATCCAATGTGCACTGTCGAAGAAGTCGCAGCCTTGATGTCAAAATGCCACTATTTTTTCTGTCTTAGTTGCAAATTCATTTTGGCAAATTCAGCTTGGCAAAAAATCCTTTTTGCTCACTACATTTGCTACTCCGTTTGGCAGGTACAGATTTTTAAGAATGTCATTTGGGATAAATTCTATAAGTGAAGTCTTTCAACGTGCAATGGATCAAATTTTTTCTGGGTATCCTTGTGCTATTATAGTAGATGACATACTGGTAGGAGGTTGTAATGAAACAGAACATGACAGAAACCTCAGAAAGGTTCTAGAAAGGGCACGTCAAGTGAAGCTTAAGCTCAAGGCACAGAAAAGCAAAATCAGGCTACAAGAAATTCCTTATGTTGGTCATTTATTCATGAGTACAGGCCTACGACCAGTCCCTTCAAAAGAAACAACCATTCTCGAAATGCCAGCTCTAGACAATGTTCAAGCCCTGCAAGGTTTTCTTGGCATGGTTAACTACCTAGACAATTTTATTCCAGACTTGAGCCAACTATCAGCACCACTCAGAGAGCTGACACGTAAAGATGCATCCTGGTTATAGCAACACCAAACAGCATTTGATGTCCTGAAACAGAGAATTGCTAGTCTACCTACTCTCAGATATTATGATGTTCACAAACCAGTTACACTTTCCTGTAATGCTTCGAAATTTGGTCTTGGTGCAGTCATTCTACAAGAGGATCAACCTGTTGCCTATGCATCGAGAATGCTTACCCAAACTGAACAGCAGTATACTCAGATCGAGAAAGAGTTTTTGGCAATTGTATTTGCATGCTTGACGTTCCATGATTATGTTTATGGTAGACCTATCCAGATCGAAACAGACCATCATTAGTCACAATCTTGAGAAAGCCAATGCATTCAGCTCCAGCCCAACTGCAACGTATGATGCTGAGATTGCAAAAATACAACTTCAATCTTGTCTACAAGAAAGGCAAACGTCTTTATCTTACTGATGCATTATCCAGATCACCCAGTAATACCACTGAACAGAATGACAATCTAAGTTCTCATTCGACTGATGATTTTGAAGTTACGGAAGTGAGAAAACTTTCTTCCACATGTTTTGATGAGCTGAGAGAACACACAGCCACAGATCCAGTTTTACAAAGGCTCAACCGCCTTATCGATCAAGATGGCAGTCAAAGCAATCTAGTTTACCATATAGAGATGAGATTTTGTCTGACAAGGTATCATTATGAAAGGTTTGAAAGTAATTGTTCCAAAGTCCTTGCAACCACAGTACATTACTATTTTGCATCATGGTCACCCAGGAACCAAATCTACCAAAAGAAGGGCGAGAGAACTAGTATTTTGGCCTTCTATGTCACAAGACATTGAGAGAGAGCACTTATCTTGTTCTGTATGTAATAGTACCAAGCCTCATCAACAGAAAGAACCACTTCAGTGTAACCAGATTCCGGAATTACCTTGGTCGACAGCAGCCACAGATATCTTTGAGTGGAATAGTCAACATTATTTGCTGTTAGTAGACTCTTACTCTAATTGGTTCGAGATTGACTTACGTCTTAACCTAGCATCTAGTACTGTCATTACTAAGATGAAGCGTCATTTTGCTGTTCATGGAAGTCCGCACAAAGTTATTTCTGACAATGGGACACAGTTTACAAGCCAAATGTTCAAAAGATTTGCAGAGGAATGGGACTCATGTCACAAGTAGTCTAGAGTACCCACAGTCAAATGGTTTGGCAGAACATGCAGTACAAAGTGTAAAGCAGCTAGTCGAGAAGTCTCTAAATGAGACAATAGTGATGTTTTCTTGAATCTCTTGAATCTCAGAAATGCTCCTCTTGATAAACATCTTGGTTCACCTGCTCAGAGATTTCTGTCGAGACAAACCAGAACCACGTTACCAATCAGCAGTCATTTGTTGGTTCCATATGTCAAGAACAACAGATCAGTGAAAGCCAGTCTGTTGAAGAAGCACTTATCCCAGAAGTCCTCCTATGATAAGGCTAGTAATCGCTCAATCCATTATGAGAGGGAGAAGTGGCAAGGGTACAAGCATCCAGAGGTTATGATCAGACTGGTGTCTTGAAGAATATTGGTCTAGAGCCGACATCGTATATTACAGAATCAGAAGGAGCAACTTTTTGGTGGAATCGGAAACATTTCAGACTGGTGTCTGAGCCTATACCACAGCACATAGCCTGTTAGAGACTATCTCAGAGTGAGTTGTCTGGTGTTTCATTTCCACAGAAAGTTCCAGAAGACATTCCTGTTCCTGTGACGAATCCACAAGTTCTTGATAAGAGTTGTGCAATGCAGACGGTCTCTGTTGCTAAATCTAGTCCCAATTATTATGAGATATGGTTGAATCTCTAAACCCTGTAGCAGATAGGAAGTAACTTGGACATGAATATTGTGTTTTGTTTCTAATGTACATAGTAATGTATGCATGCCTGACTCTAATATTGTTTTTCAAAGGGCAGTCTTTAAGAGGAAAGATGTACATCAATATACGTGTATATACGCCTACTCAGAGGCAATCTCTGCTTAACATACAAGGCCATGTCAAACCCTGAGCTGTTGGACATGCTCCACTTAAAGAAATCCCGATCCCTCAGAGCCACACACTCCAGGGATCTAAACCTTGTCATCACAATAAACAAAACATGCTGGAGGGATAGGTTCCTGACCCAGAGACTCCCCATATTCTGGAATAGACTACCCGTACATGTCAAGCAGAGCGCCTCATTGGCCCTCTTCAAAAGGAACCTTGATGATTGGATGGGAGACAGGAAATTCACCCCGGGGATCATGTCAGTCGCCCTGCTAGACAAGGGCCCAGAGAAGTAAATATTGTGGGAAAAAAATTCCAGGGAATTGTTATGGCTAGGCTTGAATAGGCCTTAGGGCCGATAGCCTAGTACCAACCTATGAACCTATACCTTTAAGAAGCTATCCAAGGGCTTGCACTAGAGTACAACTACTGAGCACGTGCAAGCCTGACTGCCATTTTTTAGTTAGCTGTTGAGATGTGAACATGTATATATGTAAGCTCTGTTTGTTAGTTTGTACGTATTTAATGATGCTGCTATCCATCCTGATGTGTTTGTATGTATTAAAGCATCTGAACGAAACCCCAAGCCCTCTTGTTATACGTATTAGAGACGAATGAGCGATAAAGGCAAGTTTATTTCCTTGGCAAGCACTTCCTCATTTCCCCAAACTCACCTCTCAAACTCAAACCCCATCGGAGGTTACTCCCTCAGGGAAAAAAAAAAAAAAAAAAAAAACAGTGGTGTTCCAAAGCAGGTATTTTTGATTTAATCAACAAATACAGTGCAACGCACAATTCTTACCCTACGATACTTTTAACACCATTTTTTTTTTATTAAAATTACTTCATTAAAAGTCGATTACATGTTAATTAAATACAGATGGAAAATGAAATGCTTCTTTCACCATAAGAAAATAAATACTTAAAGAAACTGGGGAGAGGTCTACAAGCATGGAGACTCATGGTAAATTGTTTGTGACGTGTTTTATTTTTAATGCTGATATAACAATACAAGAACGCACTTCGTCAGTACAATTACATTCAGCTTCAGTGAATTCTCTGTTATAAAGAAAATGAGATCTGCACTTGCAGACATCAAGTACAAAACTGATGGCTTTGGCCTTCGTTTGCAGCTGCTTCTTTCTGCCTGAATATCTTCTGATACTAGACATTCCTGTTATATACAGCTTGCTGAAAAGACCAAAACCTCTGCAGTCTACACTGTACACGTAAACAAACAAACATTCATTACACAAGAGAAAAATATAATCATTACTCCCACCCAGCTACAACATGTACAACTTATTAAAAGGCAGAGAAATTCCACAGATGAAAACAAAAATCCATCCACTGGGCTCACAGAACAAGTTATTCTTTGTTAAGCCTTGCTGATGCAGCAAAACGGAGCTCGGCCACTGTTATCTGGGCACTGAAACCTGTCATTCTAATACTTGGAAACATCCCCAGCGCTAACAGCTGACAGATACATGCCAAGTAGCTTTTGCACATGGAATTCAGCTTCCTGCGTTTATGACAATGAACAGCCTCTTAGGAGAGCCAGACATACAAAACAAGTGTCCCTCTGACTTTAATGCTGTGCCTTTTATTTCCAACATCAGTTGCATGGGGAAACTCACAATTAGTGTCTTGGCACATACTCATTCTGGCCTGTCTACCGCTGCTATGGTTACAGCTAGTCACAATCCCACTTGAGTAAAGCAAATCGCATAGTGTGCACCTCTGAGAGAATGGTCTCAGTGACTGAAATTAAACTGATAGGCACTGTAGTTTATCAAGAAGGCATTATTTATTTTATTTTACAGTTGTTCAGACATCAACTGTAAAATTATGTTTCAAGAAACAGGAAGGGAGCAGAAGGATCCAGAGATTTTCAGGGTGGTAAACTGTAGATGTATTTTTCTCAAGCTAGCAAGGATGACAGAGAGGTGTAATTATCTATTCCATGAAACTGTACATATCTGAAAGTTGTTACACTTTATGCATGCATACACACCAAGATGCAGTTTTACAGACTATATTTATATTTGATAAGTGCATCAACTGTGGAGGCAATACCTGCAAACTATGTAGATGCAATTGCATTGTTTATATATTTCAAACTGTACTGCATTTGGAGTTTATGGCTGACAACTAAAATAATAAACTCTGCATGCAGGTTAGGACTCTGCTGAAAATATACAAAGGGAGTCTGTAAGTAATGTTCTGTGCTTCCATGGCAGCTTCAGTTTATCATTTCTTTCACTTGCAGTTTGTGTAACTCAGCTGTTATGCAGAGAGGCTGGCTGGTCAGGAGATTAAAGTTGAACTTTTCTGTGTGTATTAAACACACAGTGTCAGCCCCTAAACAAAATGGGTGACATCTGCAGATTCAGTATCAAGGCAGCTTTCTATTTTCATTTTTCTCTTTCTTTTTAGCTGTGAAAAGAAAGAAAACCCCTTGCACATCTGCAATGTGTACCACAATGGGTCTCATGTACTGAAGGGCTACATGACTGCATTCGCTGGCTGCTGTCACCAACCTGACGCATTATCTGTACTAAGTGTGGTGATTCAAGTTCGGCAAGTTAAAACTGACAAAAAGTAGTAACAGAAAGATAAGCAAAGAACAGAAAGAGGAGCAAGATGAAGAAAGAGGTAAACAGAATAAGACTCCTGACAGGAGGACAGGAAAATGTGACTGAAAGTATGATGTACAGAGGAGGATTCTGGCAGGTATAATGGAAAGGTTTAGTTGCAATTGAAGATAAACAGCTAACCCACTCAGTCACATACTTCCACTTGCAACAAAATGAAGTCTAAATGGTCTGGTTGATGTTTAAAATGTCTGCTTGATGTCATTTTGGTGAGAAAATGCACAGTACCAAATGGTAACATGGTCAATAGCTTTGCACTAACAATGAAATGTAAAGTCCTTCTACCTATTATTTATCTGGCAAAGCTGACAGTGGCAGGACATAAGGTCAAGTTATCAGCACACTGAGCAAACCTGGACACACCACAATGTTCTAAAGTGATTAGCAAAGCTGTTAAATAAAGCTGGGCCCAGCACTTGTCCTTGTGGAACACATTAGATACAACACAGGGGAAGAGATTGTTCACATCTCATAGCTTGGCCCCTGTAGGTAGCTCAAGGACCATAAGATAGCACTTTGGGGCATACCAAAGCTACTTTAATAGCAGATGCCTTTAAAAAAAGAAGTCAAGGAACAAAGCACTTACTGTTTCATCTTAACCCAAATTCAGTAAGTACACAGAGATTCGGTTATGCCAGAAACAGCCAGCTCTGTACCATGGTCATATCAAAATCCATGATGCGAGCTGGAAAACAGACCGACATTCAGATGTAGAACTTGGAAATAAGAACATTCTCCTAGAACAGGGACAGTAAAAAAACTGGGTAAAAGTTACCAAATGCATTTCACTGCCCACATTTAAGGAGATAAACAATAATGATGGCCTTCTGCAAATTGGGCCCATAGCTTTTTATGATGCAAAATGTAACAGTTGTGCTGTATTGAAAACCAAAGGTGCCTCTATTTTCAAAACTTAGGAATGGTAGTTATTAAGCTGCTTGGGACAAGATCCATATTTCTTCAAGAGAGTTTACCTATAAACAACAGGATGCTGGTTTAAGGTCAGAAAGACAGTGCAACTACAGTGTTATCCTGCACAAGTTATCTCGAGAGACAACAGTATCACAAAGTCAGTCTGGGTAGCGAATGACACAGGAAAAGACTGCGGTTATTGAATTATGATGAGCTTTGTTCCTATGTGTGAGTAGCTGCTGTTAACAATTTCTGTTAATCTTGTGTAGCAATTACTAGTTTTTTTTCCTCAGGATTAGCAGGTATATTTTTAGTTTTATTCCTTTGCTGCATAAACAGAGTGGGGGGAATTCTGGAGTTACTGTACTACAATATTATCTCCACAGTATATCAAGTACTGAAAACAATGATTTTTCTATGTCTTTGGGTGATCTACTGAACAGTTGTAACAGCACAGCTCCTCTGCTGTACAGGCAGCATGCTGTTAAGGATGAACAGGAATATATTAATAACTGCACATGAATAATGACTGGCTGTTCAGAATTACAGGCACATTGCAAATTAAGTATCAGTTACAGGAAAAACTACAACTGCAAAACAGAAGTCATTACCACAGTAGCTACCTGTTAAGTGAAGAAACTAGTCAAGCAGCAATATGTTTAAAAAAATCCCTCCCTCCCACATTCCATAATACAGATCCTCAACAGCAAAGGAAGACATAAATATTAAAAAGATCAGAAAAAAAAAACATACTTGGATTGTTCAACTGTCTCAACTTAAACAAATGGATGCATACTCATTCCTAACTTCCTCTTTCTCTCTCTATACATATACACACACACACACACACACACATATATATATATATATATATATATATATATATATATATATACATATACATATATATATATATATATATATATATATATACACACACATACATACATACACACACACACTACATATATATTTATACATTTATATACACACACACACATATATAAACATACATATATATGTATGTATATACACATACACACGCATATATATGTACCATACATATATATTATATACACACACACACACACACACACACACACACACACACATATATATATATATATATATATATATATATATATATATATATATATATATAAAACAGAAATTGATATATGTACGTACACACACCCACACAAAGCATCAGCAGGCACACCAAATCCAATGTACTGTAAAGGGGACACATGTAAACTGACATGCACCTGTTCAATGCAGCAATGAGCTATTGCCCCAGACATTAAGGCTAGTAAGACGTTCCACAATACATTGACTATTTAAAAAAAAAAAAAATATATATATATATATATATATATATATATATATATATATTTTTTTTTTTTTTTTTTTTTTTTTAAATATCATTTTGTGACAGCAATACATTTCACATCTGGATGTAGGGAATGGAGGCTGACCTTTGGTTGACAGTTTGATGACTTGAGCTTTGCTTTGTGATCCATCACACCTGCCATGGGCAAAACATAATATATTACTTTTGAATTTTGCTTGGCATTAAATAGCAAAGGCTGACAAATGATCATGGAAAAAAAAAGTCAGTTGTAATGACAGTGACCACAATGCTGCCAGTTGCACATGTGGGACTCCAACCTAAAATATTACGCATACCACAGACTTTGTCAGTCCTAGCATTCAGCATTACCAGTTAGGCTAATATGAATAGCTAAATGTGGATTGTGAGAACTGACCAGTGGAAAGCGTTCAGTCAATATTAAGGTCTTCCATAATATGTGTTGCAATCTTTACACTGTAAGACATGGAATAGGGCCTCCAGGGGATGGAAATGTATGCAAGCATGATAGATTTGACTTTATGTAAGCTAAAACAAATCAGTCCTGCTGCATTGTACATAGAAAATAAGACAAAGTACAGAGAAATGACTTATGGCAGATGTAAAAGAAAAACTTCAAAGACCAAAGCACGTTAGGTTCAAGCAAGGCATCCTTTATTACTTGCAGCAAGGAAACAAAGCATGTAGGTACAAGGTTTGTCTGATTTTCTGGAAATCAGTATGTTATTCTTATACAGTTCTCTTCATGTCACACAGGAAATGTTACCAAATCTACTGCTGACTTAGTCGGACACGTTACACAGAAAATGTTACCAGACATTGCTGACATGGTCAGATTATTGCTGTCTTGCAAAAAACATTTGAGAAAAACAACTTGGCCTTGGGCTTATTTTAGCCCTCCTTGGTTCTTCAATTCTTCAATTGTACAGTTCTAATACACGTGTTACATTTTGCCTAGATTCAAGGTACATTTCTAGCTTTGGTAACAAGTAATGCTGACTATGGTTTAAGCTTTCAAACATCTATTGTTTTCTTTATCAAGGCTTCTAGCTGCTGCACATTTTCACATAGCATAAGCAGAATAAAATGTCTCATCAAGTTTCTAGTAGCTGTGCAGATTCATACAACATGAACAGAATAAATGTATTAACCCTTTTAAGCCTTTAATGCACTAAGCATGCATATTGCTATTATGCATTTTTCTAACATTTCTCCCCTTTTAATACTTTATTCTACTTTCAAAACAAGCATAAACAGTTTCTCGTCCCTTAACCTCTTCCTACTCAGGATTTGCAGTTAGAGAGTCATTTAGTTTAAGCCCACGAAAGCATTTTTCAGTTTTTGAGTAATTCTTCGAGTTCAGCTTCCTGGTACAAAGTTTCTGAAACTGAAATGTCTACAAAATTTTTAACTAGTCCTTTTATGCAGGGGAGGCAGCAGCACCCACACACCATCAGTAGGGCTATCTCTACACAGATGGCAATCAGGATGCTGCCCCAAACCATTTCTGAAAAAAGTCCATCATGGGATTTGGTCCCGGTTTGGTCGTGGCAGACACCTGCTGAATTCCCTCAAGGTGGTTGTCTATCTCGTGTCTGTAGTCAGGAATATATGAACAGCACTCCTCCTGGATTAAAGCGCATGTACCTCCTTTCGCCGCTAGGGTGAAGTCAAGAGCCATGCGATTTTGAATTACCATTGTTCTCATGGCAGTCAGTTCATCGTTTACCAATTCTAGGGCAGAAAAGGTTGCATTACTCATTATTTCGAGAAGTTTAGACAATTTTCTCAGTTCCCAGATAGATTTTGTTGCTCCATATGCTGGTAGTACGCCTGCCCACGATATAACGGTATCACTCAGATCCATGTGCGTCAGTCCGTTGTTATTCCCAGGGCCTAAGTCATGATGGTATTTCCAGGGTGCATTGATTTGTCCCACTAGATTGACAGGCTTTTTGATTTCTCGGACATTCCGAATTTTCCCTTGAGGTAAAACTGCCGTGTGTCGTATGGCCGGAACCAGGTACCCCAAAAAACAACTACCGGACCAGTTTTCCGGTAGCCATTTATATGCTTTTCTTCCGCACATAAAGTAATCATCCACTTTAGTAGTAACTTTAGTATAAACATACCTTTGTCTTGCGTGAAACATTTTTCTGTCGATTATGGACAGTTGTTTGTAGAGGACAGCATCATGGTTTACTTCTTCGATTGTCCTATGCATCAGTTCAACAAATGAATTATAGCTCGTGTTGCAATAGGATCCGATGTTATTAGATTTAGTGCAGCATCTATAGGGAACTGTTACATTGCAATAGCTCCAACCTACCTTGACTGTATTATTCTTATAAAAACACACGGTTCCCTTCTGACGAATAGACATGTGCAATGCTAC
Source organism: Protopterus annectens (assembly GCF_019279795.1). Lineage (NCBI taxonomy): Eukaryota > Metazoa > Chordata > Ceratodontiformes > Protopteridae > Protopterus > Protopterus annectens. The sequence continues at coordinate 1,675,287,108 of NC_056728.1, forward strand.
TTTATCTTTTGATGTGACATTTGATGTATCATGAATTAGGTTTTCCCAGGTCTTATTAGCTCCTAGAGGAACTGAAGTTAGCAGTAACCCCCCGTATGCTGTCGGTAGAGCTGTGCAGACCCAGCAATTTGAAACATTAAAGGTTTCAGCATACAAGTATTTGATTGCCTGGTAGGTATTGAAGTTCGGGTGCCATTCTGCACGCTTATTTAATTCTACTTGTGTGGCTGAGAAAAGAAATGGCCACAATACAAAGATTATTGTTACCAGTACAGTCAACAGGATGGTCATGTAATACTTCTGTGGAAACGGTTGTTCTGCATTTCCGTTTTCTCCTGTTCTTCCAAGTAGGTGTATTTGGATCTTACTTGATTCAGTCATCTCACTTAGGACACGTGATCTTACTCTCTGCCCTACAGGACCTTTAGCACCGATGATTGCTTCACTGGGTTTGAGACGGATCAGTTCCTATTGATCTGACCCCCCTTTGTAGCCAGACTTTTGTGCTTAAGGTCCCGATGGAGAAGTAAGGTCTTTGTCCAACTTTAATTTTTTTACCAGATTGCAGTGCGTCATGTATATCCAGGAAACTCGTTTTGCTATCTTGACTGCAGTAGGTGTCGAAAGAAGCACTTGGGTAGGGACCTTCCCACCTCGGCGATGCCCAGTTTTTTCGCTTCACGATTTTAATCCATACCCAGTCTCCTGGCATCAGTCACTTCCGATGTTTCAGTTCGTTTTTGGTCTGAAACAGAAATGGACTGCAACAGATGTTTAGAGCTCAACAACTTTTTCATATATTCAGCTAGTGTAAAATCAGCTTCCTGGTCTGATGACATGAGAAGTTTCCACTGGGGTGTATAATAAGCCCTCCCAAACAGTTTTTCAAAAGGAGTCGGTCCTTTTGCTGTAGGGACAGTTCTCATGTTCAACAGTGCCAGGGGTAAACAGTACAACCAAGTTTTTCCTGTTTCAGCCATTAATTTTCTCAATTTGCTTTTCAGTATACCATTATGCCTTTCAACCAGCCCTGCAGACTGTGGATGATATGCACAATGATTTTTTAAAGAAATACCAAAATACTTACTCAACTGCTGTATGGTTTGATTTACAAAGTGTGTGCCATTGTCACTGTAGATTCTCTCCGGAATGCCAAACCTAGGAATGATTTCCTTGACAAGTACTTTTGCCACTGTAGCTGCATCTGGAGTTTTGGTTGGAAAGGCTTCCACCCACCTGGAAAACATATCTATAATGACAAGGCAATACTTCTTATTCTCACATCTGTTCAACTCTATGAAATCCATACAGATAGTGTGAAACGGATATGGTGGTGTGGGAAAACTCCCTTGCTTGGGCTTTATCGTCCCCTGTGCATGATGTTTGTTATAAATCTGACACATTAAACAAAATTTTTTAGAGTAGTTTGTAAATCCGTACATTGTGAACATCTGGTTCACCAGCTGTATCATCCCCCCTGTTGAAACATAGCACTGCCCATGGCTCAACAATGCCGCATTGCGGAACAAATTAGAGGGTAGAATTGGTTTCCCCTCCTTAGAGATGTATAGCCCATTTTCGAGGACTGCTCCTCGTTTCATCCATCGCTGTTTTTCAGCTTGCGTAGTGAGTGTCTGCGTTGTTTTTAACATATCTAGATTCAAAGTTTCAGAGGGTTGTAATTCCTCGTTTAAAAGAAATACCTCTGTAGCTGCTTGTTTTGCAGCTTTCTTGCATTACCTTTTGAAATCTTATCTTGTTGCTTGGTGTGAGCTGCACATTTGCAAATGGCCACTTTCTGAGATAACTGAATAGATTCTAAAAGATCTAAAATAAACTGTGCATGATTTGTAGGTTTGCCAGTAGATGTTATCATTCCCCGATTTTTCCATTGTTGTGCAAACACATGCACACTGGAGAAAGGGTACTGGCTATCCGTAAAAATATTTACACATTTACCCTTTGCAAAGGTACATGCCCGTGTTAGGGCAATCAGTTCTGCTGTTTGTGCAGATAAATTATGCGGTAAGGATTTTGCTTCTATAACCTCAGTATCACAGAGACTGCATATCCTACTAGGTTCTGTCCTGCAGGACCCCTCTTGCACGAGCCATCCACATAGTATGTCACCTCGGCATCATCCAAGGGAAAGTACAGTTTTGTACCTACCATAAATGTAGATGTCCGATAGGCATGCATCTGCAGTCCTTACAAAGTGAATAACTGTTTAACTTGTGGGAAATGGCTAAAGGCCTATGCTGTGGCAAATGCAAAAAGGTTCTAAGCCTTTTCCTAGAGTCTGAAAAATCCTGGCCCTGCCATTGAAATTGTTCCCTCATAGCATGCAAGGTTTCCCCAAAAGAAAATTCCTCAGGCGGAGAGGCAGAAGGAATGGACTCTTCTGCATCAGAGTCCTCATAAGGAGAAAAGGGGCCCTCTGGAGGGTTTGAATTATCTGATTCATCAGAGGAGCCATCTGAAGAAACTGGCTCAGGGGGCTCTACTCTAGTCCTCTTCTCTGGAGGTGGGTGAGAGGCCCTGTCTGGATGTGGTTGGGATCCCGGATCAAAGAAATGAGATCCTCTGCTAGACTAAGCATTTGTGCACTAGAGCTAGGCCTGTGAGAGAGGGTCTTAGCAGGCACAGATTTGGTAGTTTTGCTGCTTTAGCCCTGGCAAAGGCCTTAATCGACATGGATGCAGGAGGCCTAGCAGCTCCACGTGCAGGGGTAGAAATATCCAAAGGGATAGTATCAGATAAATCCTGTGAACCTGCAAGAGCAGGTGGGATTTCAGTAGCAGATTCAGCCAGGCTGGATGAGGCCTCGGTAAGTGGCAAGCTTTTGGCCGAAGGAAGAACCGTGGACTCTGTTTCAGCCGAAACCGAGACACTCGCGGTTGGCTTAACCGCGGTTTCGGCCGAAACCGCGGACCGTGAGTGTCGGTCCTTTTCCTTGCGCTTTTTAGAAATTTGCGTAGTCGGAGTATCCGACGGCATAATGTAAGCAAAAATCGGAGCCGAAAAACTCTTCAGCAAATTCCGACCGACGTCTAAGCGTCCGTCGGTTGAAAGAAGCACAGGCTAGACAAGCTGCTACGTCGTGGTCTGGGCCTAAGCAAGGTAAGCAGTAAGAGTGGAAATCTTTATGAGGTATTTGTTTCCCACAAGTTAAACAGTTATTCACTTTGTAAGGACTGCAGATGCATCCTTGAAGGACATCATCTGTGAGGTCTTTTCTAGATAATGTTTTTTGTTCGATTAGCTGCAGGCAGCGGTGTGGTGTGCTGTCTGCAGGAGTTGGGAGCAGGGTAGAAGGGTTCAAAGTTGTGCATCGTTCAATTGTCATACGAGGTTGGCTCAACAATATAGTCATGCAGGAAAGATGCCTAGCAAGGGAAAGATATGCCACCTTTTCTTGTAGTAAAATGATCGCGACTGGGGTGGAACAAGACTACTGAGGCTGAAGCCTGTACTGCCATCGCTGCTGCGACTAGTGCTTGTACACAGTGGGGTAAGGACCGTGCCACTGGGTCTAGTTGCGATGAATAGTAAGCAATGGGGCGTTGCTTATCCCCATGTTGTCGTGTTAGTACTGATGTCATATAACCCTGCTTGCAATCTACAGTCTGGAAAAAACGTTTATGATAGTTTGGCAATCCCAGAACTAGTGAGGACGCTATTAATTGCTTTAGTTTACAAAAGGCAGATTCTGCCTCTGGTGTCCATTGTAACAAATCCTGCGCTGCCATAGGCATCTTATATACAAGGTCAGTTAAAGGTGCAGACTCCAAGGCGTAGTTTGGAATCCAGCTTCGACATAAATTAGTTGTACCCAGGAAGGACATCATTTCCCTCTTGGTAGTGGGTTTTGGTGCTTGCAAAAGTGCTACTTTTCTGTCCTCATCTAATGTTCTACCTTCCTTGGATATTACATATCCTAGGTATTTAACTTGTTTTTTTCCAGAGCTGCAGTTTGTCTTTGTTTACCTTATGTCCCTCAGCGGCTAGAAATCGTAGAAGTGCTATGGTATCTTCCCTACAATCCTGCAGGGTGGGGGTCGCCAACAAAATGTCATCAAATGTCATCAACATAAAGTAAAACCTGACTACCTTTTGGTGGGTTGAATCCCGTCAAGTAGCTTGCCATTTCTTGTGAGAATATCATTGGACTTTCACAATATCCCTGTGGTAGGCGCGTATACGTGTATCTTTTTCCCTGAAATGTAAATGCAAACCAATACTGGCTATCAGGGTGTATTGGTATTGAAAAGAATGTGTTGCTAATGTCTACCACAGAAAAATACTTTTGTCGAGGTTTCAAGTCGTTTAACAGAGTGTGTGGATCTGGCACTATAGGTGCCCTTGGTATTACTGCGGCATTTACCGCTTGTAAATCCTGGACCATACGCCATTCTCCATTGGCTTTTTTAACTGGAAATAAAGGTGTGTTACATGGTGAATCGGAAGATTCTACTAGTATCCCTCCTTTAAGTAATGCTGCTATAATAGGCTTTATCCCTGCCTCTGCATCTTTTCTTAAGGGATACTGTCTTTTTTGTGGTCTAAATGCTGACTTTGGTGTAATAGTAACTGGCCCTGCTGTACGAATGAGTCCTACATCTGATTTTCCTGTCCACCAGAGAGTCTCTGGTATATCTCGCAAGGCGTTTTCTTCCTCCTTTAATAGGAGTGTCCATCAGCCGTCTTCGCAAGAATATAAGTGCACAGCTGGGTTGGTCTGAGTTACCCAATTCAATTTTTGCACTTGTATTCCCTGTCTTGACAGTTCCAGTTCTGTTCGTTTTTTCCCATCTCGTGGCTTTCTCCCCTCGGTTTGCCCATTTTATATTTTTGTTTTTGGTTAAGCTAACATATGGTAATTGATTAAATTTATAAAGTGTAAAAAATTCCTGGGGCAGTGAACAGCTGGTTACACTATTCCCTTCTGCATCCCTGTACAAATTACGCAATACCAATCTATTCGTATGATTTTTTAATAATTCTTTCTCATATTCCTTATCAGGTTCTGGTGTGCTACAAAAATACAGGGTACAGTGCAACAAGTGTTGCTTATCAATGTCAAGGGAGGGAAACTTGTTGATGGCTACGTTCATCAGTTCCTTGGTCACAGTCCCTGGACCAGTCATAACCAAGTCCTGGCTGTACCAATAAAACATTTCACCCTCCGACTGAACCACAAAGGTGTTAGTCGCTGTTCTTCCATACCCTGCATGGTTGGGACTACTGCTATACCAAATAACTGCATGAGATCTCTGCCCAAAAGATTTACTGGGAATTTTGCAGAAACTACAATTTTGCTTCTCTGTGTCAATCCTGAAACTGGATCAGTTATTGCAATGTTACAGGAGAGAGGCTCCCGATACAGCTGTCCATTAGCTGCGTTGACCAGTATGTAATCAGATGACTCTTGAGTTTTCTGGTAATTTGGAGGGGTGCATCAGGGTCTGTGATGCCCCTGAATCGCACAAAAATTTGTCCTCCCTCCCTTCCACCAAGAGTGTAACTTCTGGTTTCTTGTCTGCTAAATACAGCTCCAAGCTCAATAAAGCTAGGTCTAATATTTCGTCTTCTTCATTGTCGCTAACTTCCTGCACTTCCTCCACTCCCTCTTTCACATTCTCATTTGTCCTTTCTCTACTAGCCCCTTCTAGTGATTCTTGACTATCATATAGTCAGTCCTCACCTTCCTTGTCTTCTGTTGTTGTCTTCTTATTTTTCCTGCAATCCCTTGCCAAATGTCCCTTTTTACCACATTTAAAACATTCTCCCCTTTTCTTACGCCCTTCAAAGTCCTCTGATCGCTGATCAGACTGCTTGTTTCCCTGTGCATTTTTCTTGCCCTTTTTCCCAGACTGTACTACATAGACTTCTGCTCCATCTCCTACAGAAAATACTTGAGCCTTCTTTTTCTTTTTGCTATTAAAATGCCTTTCGGCATGCCTAGCATATTCAAGTAATGACTGTAACCTGCTTGTACGATGGTCTACCATGTGTTTCGTAATGATACTGCTTATAGGCGTGCTACTGCCTTTTAAAAATGCATTCTTTAACTGCTGTTCATATGGGGAATCTTGTGTTTGATCTTCGGGAACTTGCATTCCACAGTGGTTATTAAAACATTCTAGCAATCTGGCATAGTATCGGTCAATTGTTTCACCTTCTTGTTGGATGCATTGATTAATGCAAGTCCAGTCTGCCCTAGGTTTCCATTTTTCAGAGATGCGGTCTGTAAGACCTTTTACTCTAGTGTCTAACTCTGCGCTGCTATGTGGGAGGGGTCTTTGTGCAGCATCACGAGGATTCCAGTTGCCACAAATCATGTACCAATCTGGCCCTACAGTCTAACTACCTTTTCTACTTCTTCTCCGTTTAAATTATAACTTAACCTCATTCCTTGTAAGTCTTCTGAGAATTTTCTAAAATTAATCTTTGGATGGGGAATTCCCTCAGTGGCTTTCCAGATATCTTCCTGGGTCCAAGGTCTATATACTAGAATGGTTGGGTCCTGATTGTCCTGTCCTGCCTGAGGATTGGGTACCTCTATAAGCGGGCATGTTTCTTCCGCTTCTCCTGTAGATCATGAATTCTTAACTATTTGCCATAACTCAATACCTTTCTCTGAATTATTTGCTTTTGTTCGGGACCTGGTCCCAATGGGATCTCTGATTTTAGTTAGTTTCAATTTTATAATGTCTCTGTCTCCAGTGACCACAGGATATAGTGGGGGTGGACTAACCTGTTCACTTGCTTCATATTCTGATAAGGGAGTGATAAGGGAGGTGGAGGTGCTGATGCTATTACCAAGTTGTTATCCTCCCTATCTAAAAACTTTGCTTTTGAATCTTTGTTCTTTTGGTCCCTACGGTTTACTTCCTCCAGCCACCTGTGTGCCTGAGGAATTCCTAACCTTCGTTGCTTTTTTACCTGTCCCTTAGAATCATTTTTGAGTTGTTTGATAAGTTTGATAAGTGAGGATTTTTCTAATTTTCCATCGAATTCATACTTATTAAGTAAAGAAACACTGAAAAGCACTCAAAAAAACCAAATAAGTCCCAAGAAGAGTGCAAACACTCCCAATACTTCCGATACTTCTGTCAAAAGGCTTTAATGACACAGTACGAACCAAAACATTAACGCTTTTCAAACACTGATACTCCCATGCGTTTTCATCCAAAACAAATGGACTTCCTCAGACAACACTTTAAAATTAATTAACCATTTATATACTGGCATTCATTATCATGTTGACCAATTAATCTTGGAATAACACTTTCAAATGTGCGAATCAGCCATGATCTCAGCCTCATGAATATTAATTAAAATCCCTATTACACTGTGTACATATATTAAAAACTTTAACCACATCAATGAATCATACATAAAAATTAGTAAATAAATATATCACAATTTCATAAATACAGTTAAATAGTTAATAAAAATATAAATTATTTATTTACAAAAGTACATGTGCTTATGTTAAAATCTACTAAATGAATCTAGTTTATTACACCCTCTACTGTTAAAAAACATATACTGCATCTATATTTTATTTGCTTTAATCTTCAATAAAGAGACTACACTTAAAAAATCATTTAAACCTGGCTTTTTTCCTGCCTCAAGGTATACCTGCCACCACAATTCTTTACTTTCCAGAATCTCTTCCCATATACCTCCCCTGACGTCTCTTTTAACTTGTTGGAGAACAAAAAAATGAAATTTACAACCCACACAATCCCTGCTATGTTTAAAGAGTGCATTTGTCTCTTTTTCCTTTTGAATGTCATAAGCATGTTCATACATTCTTTTCTTTAACTCTCTTTCAGTTTTTCCTACGTAGTAGGAAGGACATTTATCACAGTTTACCAAATATACTACTCCTTTTGTGTCGCAGTTATAGTAACCATTACTTTTGATTAAAATGTTTCTACTTACTAAAAAGATTTCACTCTTGCCACTAATATAGGAACATTGGTTACACCGCCCACATCTAAAGGTTCCAACTTTTTTGTTATTATTCATATATGTTGTACTTTTCTTCTTTTTCTCCAACATATTCTTTAGACTTCCAGAGTTTCTATAAATTATTTTAGGTTTAATGTTATTAATTTCCTCTATATCAGTCAGGGCTGCGAATTTATCCCATTCTTTTTGTACAAACAAAATATAGATGCAGTGTATGTTTTTTTAACAGTAGAGGGTGTAATAAACTAGATTCATTTAGTAGATTTTAACATAAGCACATGTACTTTTGTAAATAATCAATTTATATTTTTATTAACTATTTAACTGTATTTATGAAATTGTGATATATTTATTTACTAATTTTTATGTATGATTCATTGATGTGGTTAAAGTTTTTAATATATGTACACAGTGTAATAGGGATTTTAATTAATATTCATGAGGCTGAGATCATGGCTGATTCGCACATTTGAAAGTGTTATTCCAAGATTAATTGGTCAACATGATAATGAATGCCAGTATACAAATGGTTAATTAATTTTAAAGTGTTGTCTGAGGAAGTCCATTTGTTTTGGATGAAAACGCATGGGAGTATCAGTGTTTGAAAAGCATTAATGTTTTGGTTCGTACTGTGTCATTAAAGCCTTTTGACAGAAGTATCGGAAGTATTGGGAGTTCTTTTTGGCTATTTGCACTCTTCTTTGGACTTATTTGGTTTTTTTGAGTGCTTTTCAGTGTTTCTTTACTTGGTTACTGTGTCTGGGTCAAGTAAGAACTCTTCATTTAGAGCGGAGCGTCATGAGTTCGGAGGGGCAGGAAGAGCTTGGCCAATCGAGGAAACTGATTGGCCAACTCACGGAACTCATAGACTTGTTAACGCCTCTCTGCCACAAACTGTTCGTGAGTCAAACAAGATTAAGTGGAGTGGAAAACGGAACCGAAGGGTCACAGTTCCACAATAGTAAAAGCAAAAGGAAAAGGGAGCTTATAGGCGAGGAGGACGACGCCGGCGACTTTTCTTGCGATATAGGAACCAGCTTCAATCCACTTCAAACTCCAAACATTTTTGGTGCTTAATCCCGAAGGGGCTGAGGTAAGGAGTGAGCCCCATGGAGATGCAGGGGCTCGACCTAAGAAGCCGACTTCGTTTGGTTCAAGCACAGGTACTGTTTTTTCCAATAGTATTACCACTGCTGACTGGTTAAAGAAAGACTTGTGTTTGGTATGGACGCTCGTGTGGGCTCAAAACATATGGAAGGGGAGCCCTATCTTGTTAAACTTGATAAATTAAAAGTTTTAATGACTAAGTTTAAAATTTTAAACATAGAGAATGCATATTTGAGAGAATGTATGAAAAAAGAAATTGTCCCTAAAGGACTACGAATATGCAAGTATCCAAATAATGTTTCACTTGGATCTATTTTCCACACTAGCTTATTAAAAGTTTTTAACCAGTGTGGGTTAGATTTTGTTAAATTAATAATTGAAGAAAATGAAAGGAAGTTAGTATGTTTAGGTAAAGAGATAGAGGAGCTGGATGTTTGCATCAAGGATGACTTAATACATGGAATAAGAGAGGAAAGGAATAAATACTACAAAATTAGGCAAGATATTGATGAAAAATGTAAGCAAGTCATGCAACGGAAGTTAAGTAAATTAAATAGGGACATTTTAGAATATGAAACTGGCAATAATTATCCCAAACCTATTGTTTCTAAGTGGGATACAAATGGTAATAACAGAAAATGGAACAATTTTGATACCACTAACAAAGATCATAGAAATGATTATCAATATGAGCAGGAGTTCCCCCCACTAGAAAGGGAAACAGATGAAGAATATAGGCCTCAAAACAAAAAGGGAAATTTTTATATGGGGGGGGGGGGGAGAAGGGGGAGGGGGAGGTTTTAATTAACAGCCCCTCTGCCATAACTACTGTGTCGGATGTGGATGACATTAATATTGATTATGTCAAACACACCTATAAAGATTTTTCTATTTATAATTATGGCAATTTTAGTATAAAACGAAAACCATTTTAACCTACTTAGTAAGGGATTCAAGTTTATACCCTGTAATAAGGGTGACACAGCCACCACGATTTTAGATACAAAGCTATTTATAAGGAAAATTAATTTAAGTGTTTTAGCTTCGAAAAATGGCAAAGAGAATGGAAACAATAGAATAGGATTGAGAAGGAAATCTACTTTCAATCCACCGTTATTACCACAGTTAAGGAATTTTGAAAAAATTCTGGAAGAAGAGATCAGACTCACACAAACTAAGAATAAATATAGATATAATAATAATTTGAAGAAGGGGGAGAAAGAGGCGTTAGTAGAATTAATGAATAATGCTTCTATTAGAGTAATGAAGCCAGACAAGGGTGGGGGGATTGTAATAATGGACAATATTATTTATGAAGGAAAGATGAATATGATTCTTAGGGACGAACAGAAGTATACAGTTGTTTCAAGGAATGAGGTAAATTTAGCCTACCAACGTATAGACAACATGTTAAAAGATTACATGTTTGAAGGTGTAATAAATCTTGAACTATATAAATTTCTCACTGTAGTTAAACCTAGAATAGCTACAATGTTCGGAATCCCGAAAGTCCATAAAAATTGGTTAGACCCACCCTTGAGACCCATAGTTACAGCTGAAGGGTCAAAAACAACACCTCTAGCGAAATATGTTGACATTACAACAAAACATATATGGACAAATAATAAGACTATTTTAAAAGACTCGTGGGATTTTTTAAAACAACTTTCCACTGATTATTTTAAAGAGGATCTTCTCTTTATCACCACAGATATTGTGGATTTATTTTCCAGCATACCACATAATAGTGGTATGGAAATGTTTGAAGAATGTATATTCCAGGACAACACTATGACACAGGATGAGAAAATACTTTCAGTAGCCCTTACGGACACTATATTAAGATACAATTTCTTATTATTTGATGGAGAATATTTCCAGCAGAAAGCAGGAGTGTCCATGGGGGCAGCGTGTGCACCCACATACGCCAACATAGTGTTGTCCAAATGGGAAGAAAAATTTGTGTTGAATTCTGAATTTAGTAAGGAATGGCTTTTGTACAGAAGATTTCTTGACGACATAGTAATTTTTTGGACTGGGGGACAGGAAAAGTTTACAGAATTTATGGAATATATGAGTCACACTACCAACTTTCTCAAATTTACTTATAATACCAGCTTGGAGGTGTTGCAATATTTAGATATAGAAATAGTTAAGAATGAAGAACAACAAAATTTTGTATCTAGGGTGTATAGAAAGGACACCTATTGCAACTCTTATTTACATTTTGACAGTGCTCATCCCCTACACGTTAAAAGAAACGTAGTAAAGGGACAATTAGTGAGGGGATCGAGAATGACTAGTCTAAGTAATGATTTTGAAAAGGAGTGCAATAAACTGGAGAAAATGTTCACAGAAAGAGGTTACCCTAAGAATTTTGTGACCAAAATAAGAAGAGAAGTGGAAACAGGCAGGGCAGAGAGATTTAAACCCATTATAGGAATGAATGAATTTAAGACATTCCGAGAAGAACACAATAAACTGAGAATTATGGAAGAACAGTTTCAAAGAAATTTAATTGTGGAATATAATATACAGAATTTTAACTTGGGAAATATATTACAAAAAGAATGGGATAAATTCGCAGCCCTGACTGATATAGAGGAAATTAATAACATTAAACCTAAAATAATTTATAGAAACTCTAGAAGTCTAAAGAATATGTTGGAGAAAAAGAAGAAAAGTACAACATATATGAATAATAACAAAAAAGTTGGAACCTTTAGATGTGGGCGGTGTAACCAATGTTCCTATATTAGTGGCAAGAGTGAAATCTTTTTAGTAAGTAGAAACATTTTAATCAAAAGTAATGGTTACTATAACTGCGACACAAAAGGAGTGGTATATTTGGTAACCTGTGATAAATCTCCTTCCTACTACGTAGGAAAAACTGAAAGAGAGTTAAAGAAAAGAATGTATGAACATGCTTATGACATTCAAAAGGAAAAAGAGACAAATGCACTCTTTAAACATAGCAGGGATTGTGTGGGTTTTTTTTGTTCTCCAACAAGTTAAAAGAGACGTCAGGGGAGGTATATGGGAAGAGATTCTGGAAAGTAAAGAATTGTGGTGGCAGGTATACTTTGAGGCAGGAAAAAAGCCAGGTTTAAATGATTTTTTAAGTATAGTCTCTTTATTGAAGATTAAAGCAAATAAAATCTAGATGCAGTATATGTTTAACAGTAGAGGGTGTAATAAACTAGATTCATTTAGTAGATTTTAACATAAGCACATGTACTTTTGTAAATAAATAATTTATATTTTTATTAACTATTTAACTGTATTTATGAAATTGTGATATATTTATTTACTAATTTTTATGTATGATTCATTGATGTGGTTAAAGTTTTTAATATATGTACACAGTGTAATAGGGATTTTAATTAATATTCATGAGGCTGAGATCATGGCTGATTCGCACATTTGAAAGTGTTATTCCAAGATTAATTGGTCAACATGATAATGAATGCCAGTATATAAATGGTTAATTAATTTTAAAGTGTTGTCTGAGGAAGTCCATTTGTTTTGGATGAAAACGCATGGGAGTATCAGTGTTTGAAAAGCGTTAATGTTTTGGTTCGTACTGTGTCATTAAAGCCTTTTGACAGAAGTATCGGAAGTATTGGGAGTTCTTTTTGGCTGTTTGCACTTTTCTTCATACTTATTAGCCCATTTTGAAAAATATCTAATATTATCGGCACGCTGCGACTGCATATATTTTGCGTCTTCCATTAACGGCAGGTTTTGGGGTGTTTTTGTGCAATTACCCATTTTGTTTTACCTTTCAATTGTTACGCAACTTCTCTAGTTTTAACGTGTACCACGGATTATGTTAAAGTATCTTCAGAATGACTGCCTAAAGTCTACTACTCTGTTTCACCTGATCTGTGACAAGACAATATCTTTTTTTATCCCTGACTGTAAGAAGAATACAATCTGACAAAAAACACTACATATCCAGTCCCTGATCCTGAATAAGAAAAGTAGATTCACCTTACCTGGGCCCACGTGACTGATCACCGATTCGAGGAAAACCCGTCCTTCAGTCACAGATCAGAAAGTGGCTGGCCTCTTTTGACGACAATTCAGTCGGAGGACTTTACATATAAGAAGAATTGATTTGGTTTCTTCCCCGTACGGTTTCAGCCACCTGGCCGTCTGATCCGAGGTGAAGAGAGGGCTCCGGCTCGAAGGACCAATCTGTAAAAGAAAAACTTTAAAGACCGAAGCACGTTAGGTTCAAGCAAGGCATCCTTTATTACTTGCATTAAGGAGACAAAGCATGTAGGTACAAGGTTTGTCTGATTTTCTGGAGATCAGTATGTTATTCTTATACAGTTCTCTTCATGTCACACAGAAAATGTTACCAAATCTACTGCTGACGTAGTCGGACACAGCTTTCTGTATGTTACACAGAAAATGTTACCAGACTTATTGCTGACATGGTCAGATTTTTTGCAAAAACATTTGAGAAAAACAACCTGGCCTTGGGCTTATTTTATCCCTCCTTGGTTCTTCAATTGTACAGTTCTAATACAAGTGTTACATTTTGCCTAGATTCAAGGTACATTTCTAGCTTTGGTACAAGTAATGCTGACTATGGTTTAAGCTTTCAAACATCTACTGTTTTCTTTATCAAGGCTTCTAGCAGCTGCACATTTTCACATAGCATAAGCAGAATAAAATGTCTCATCAAGTTTCTAGTAGCTGTGCAGATTCACACAACATGAACAGAATAAATGTATTAACCCTTTTAAGCCTTTAATGCACTAAGCATGCATATTGCTATTATGCATTTTTCTAACAGCAGACCTAAGACAGCTCTGTCAAAGCTCATGTTGGAGTGAATGACCAGAGACTTATCTCTCTGGACTACATGAAGAGAGACATGGTTGAGATCTCTGAGTGAGAGTGTGTGTCCCAGGCAGGTATGTCCCTTTCCTTGAGCAGCATATTACCCTCACCTAGAATGATGCCACAGTATGAACAAAAAATGATCAGTTTCAATAACTGGCTTAGTTTTTGGTGTCATTCAAATGAGATCCAGTTTCTAGTCAGCCTGGGATGACATAGTCAAACCTCTCTGCTTTGCCAGAGACAGTTTGCACCTGGCAACACTAGGCTTTCAGCTGCTGGCAAAGGCTCTTGCCTCCCCCCATAATGCCTTTTACAGGCAAGGTCTCAAAAACAAAACTGCCAACTTGAAACTTACCAATCAGAACAAAATAAGTGTTATGCTGCTAAACACTGGGGGCTTAAACTAAAAACTGCACACCGTGGAAACACTTCTTCCACTAGAAGATGTAGATGCCTGTGCAGTCACAGAAACCTGATTCAAGGTTTCAGAGAGTACCCAGCCTTGCAAGGCTGCAATGCTTTCCACACCTTCAGACTGCAAGACAAAGGTGCGAGAACCAAAGGAGGCAGTGTTTCTATCTATATTAGAGATAAATTCACCTCCTGGCTAGTTAGGTTGGACAATTCCATGGAGTTGCTCCAAGTTCAGATTACTGTGGTTAAGACCCCATTCAGCTCCAAGTTCAGATTACTGTGGTTAAGACCCCATTCAACTCATAGCTAGTTACAGATCCCCCTCCATGAATCATGATGCTCACAAAGCCTACTTGACCAAACTAGAGAGTCAATCCAAATATTGCCAAACACTCTAGTCATGGGGGATTTCAATTATCAGACCATCAACTGGGAAACCTACTCTAGCCCTAACTCACATGCACAAAAATTCCTCGACTTTGTTAACTCAAATGCCCTGGAACAAATTGTTCTAACCCCAACAAGATGAACAAACATACTAGATCTGGTCCTTACTAACATGATCAGCAGATGCACCACCCCAACTGTCAGACTATCATTAGTCAAATCTGACCACAAATCAATCAGTCACCTTGGAATTGGCACTAACACCAGAACTCACAAAGGGAGAAGTCAGACTAAAAACTTCACCAAGGCAAACTATACCCTCTTAGCAGGGCCAGCATTTGGTCAACTGGTACCCTAGGCAAAAGGGCACCACAGCACCCTCCCACCACACCACCCAGTGCCCCCATCCTGGTCTACCTACACTATCCAGAGTACTGGGAAAGCACCCCTGCTAGAGTGGCGCCTTAGGCGTCTGCCTAGTTGGCCTATGCCCAAGGCTGGCTATCCCTCTTAGGGGAAGGTATAAATGAATTCCAGGCCCCACCCCCAGCTGGAAGTGGTGACTACACCAAAGCTTACACTGAAGCCCTGTACAATCACTTGTATGAGGGTACAGGCTCATAGGATCATAACAGGTTACTAGGCTAATGACCTTAGGGCCCTTACAAGCCTAGCTAAGTTTTACCCTTATTTCCACGATCAACGCCCATCACCTCTGTCCAAGAGGGACATAGGTGGAACTCCTGGGGTGAATATATAGTTATCCATCTAATCGTTCAGATTGCATTTGAAGAGGGCCAATAAGGTGCTCTGCTTGACGTGAAGCAGGAGCCTGTTCCAAAGGTGTGGTAACCTCTGGGAGACAAATCTATCCCTCCAGCAGATTTTATTAATGTCACATGCCAGGTTAAGGCCATTAGAGCGAGTAACCTGTGTACCAACCGACTTACGATATGCCTTATATGCAATCAGCTGTTCCAGAGAGAATCACAGACAGAGCCTCAAGTAAAAAAAAGCCATTCTGGTGGACAGCCAGCATCAAGAAACTTAAATGCAAAACGTTGCTGTCCAAGGAGACTAAGGTGATGCCTCAACAATGGAAAAGCACCTTCGTCAGCCTCAACAGGCAAATAAGACAACATGTCAAATCCTTTAAAGGTAACCTTGAGAAAAACCTAGCAATCGCATCCAATGATAACCATAAGGCCTTTTACAGCTACATACATAGCCTAGAAGGTAGGACCCATGCATTTGCCAAACTAGTGAATAACGGTATCACACCCACTGATCCCACAGAGATAATTTCACTCCCCTATTCCCAGCAAACTTCACAAACCTTGCCCTCAACCCCCCCCCCCACCCTACATATCCGAATAGCAGGTCATTAAAGCTTTATCTAAGGCAATAAATACAGCCTCTATGGGATCAAACGGCATCCCAGGCTGTCTTCTAAACTAACTAAACATGAACTAGCATCACCATTAAAGTACCCTCAGCCTATTCACGGGCTTTGTTCCTACAGAATGGAAAACTGCAATAGTTATTCCCCTCCATAAAGGTGGCTTATCAACAGACCTGGGGAATTACAGACCGGGTTTACTTTATTCCCGCGAAAGCCGAATCGGTCTAATACAATTCATGTGAACCATAACGAGCGAAATGCAAATACGTCGAACGCACTGGATCGCGAAATTAGAAATTTCTATCTCTCATAATTGGCCAACCCCACCGCCCGCAACATACTACCTACCGAAACACAGTAAAAAAAACACATACACACACTAACCAAAACCCTACTTCTAACCCTACACTAAACCCTACATACACAACTATGCACTATCCTTAACCCCTCCCTAACCCTAAGGTCCGTAACTACCGCACACTTACCCTACTGAGCTATACCCAAACAAACTAAACATTCCACACACATACACTTAACAAAACCCTACACTAAACCTTACATACATTACCTATCCATGCACTTACCTTAACCCGCACCCTAACCCTAAGGTCCGTAACTATTGCACACTTACCTTACGGAGCTATTCAGCAGACAGGCCAACTATGCGAATTCGATATTTCCACTTTCACAGTTTAGTGCATTCGATGTACTCGTGTTTCGCTCATGTATCGCGCTAATTGTATTAGACCGATTTGGCTTTCGCAGGAATAAAGTAGACCCTTACAGACCCATAGGTCTGACCAGCCTCCTCTGTAAGGCCATGGAACGTATCTTCATGGACCTCATAAATAAAGACATATGCAACCTCCAAACCTTGGATCCGACCAATTTCGGCTTTGTTAGGGTCAGATTCTGCCTATTAAATCTGGTGGATTTCTTCAAAAATGTGACCAGGGCCACTGATGAGGGCAAATCTGTGCACACAACATCTCAACTTGGCAAAGGCCTTTGACACAATTCCACACTCAGTCATTATATTCAGTTTGCTAAGTTTATCGGTAAATCCCATTGTTGTAAGACAGATTGCCAACTGGCTCACAAACCGGTCAAACACTATCAAAGTGGGTGACTCCATATCAACCACGAGACCCATCACCAGCGAGGTGCCACAAGGGTCAATGCTGGGCCCCCTACTACTTGGTATATATTTCTCAGAAGTTCAGGCCAAAACAAAGGGGCTGTGGCTGATCAAGTCTGCGGACGACTGCAAACTGGGCTCAATTACTGAATACCCAAATTATGTCAGTATACTTCAGTAAGGTCTTACACAGACCAACAACTGCCATCTTTGTCACAGTCTCAAACCTAATGCAAAGAAATCATAATTCTCTTTGGCAAAAACAATGTCCTTTCACACTATCAAATTAAAAACAATACCGTATATACCAATGAAGTGGTAAGGGATCTGGGATCACAAATAGACTGAGCTTAACTTTGGCCACCACGTGTCTACAGTGGTAAGGAAGGCCTTCTACGTAACACACTTAAATAACAAATGCATCACCTCTAAAACAAGTTTTAACCCCTCTATCTTCTTCATTCAGCTTTTCCCGGTTAGGGGTTGCCACAGCGGATCACCTGTCCACTCATGATTGGCAGTGGAATTTTACGGTGTCGAGTTGCCAGCCTGGCATCAAAACTTCCACAGAAGGCACACTCACTCACTCATGCCTAGGACCAATTTAGAGAGTGTCCAATCCACCTACAGCATGTCTTTGGGATGTGGGAGGAAACCGGAGCACCCTGGAGGAAACTCACGCAACCACAGGGAGGACATGCAGACTCCACACAGAAGGCACCCCAGCTGAGGATCTTACCGGAGAACCTCTTGCTGTGAGGCAGCAATGCTAACCGCTGCACCACCGCGGCCGCCCGTTTTAACCCCTCTATACTAGTCACTAATCAGGCCCATAATTAACTGCAACACTCCTTTCAGCATGTACCGTACCAAACACGTGCAGCAAATGGAGAGACCTCAGTGGTTTCTAACAAAGATCAAGGGAATCCAGCACGTGCCTTACACAGACAGACTAAAGTCTCTATCACTATACTCTGTATAGTACAGACTTCTTAAGGGGGACTTGTGCCTGGTTTACAGAGCAATCTCCAACCCAAACCTAATGAATCTGCTGCACATCCGTAAATCAAATGGGACTAGAGCTACTCTCATTCCAGGGACCTAAATATGGCCTGCGACTTGAACAGGATGTGCTGGATGGACAGATTGGTCTCCCAGCGACTGCCACATCTTTGGAATAGGCTGCCAATTCATGTGAAGCACAGCTCCTCTATGACGCTGTTCAAAAAGAACCTGGACCAATGGATGGGGGACTGTAGATTCTTACAGGGGTAGTGCCCACAACTCTCCTGGACATAGGCAGTCTGTACTAAATACAATCCTGGTTATTGAATAGAATATCTATGGTATTACACTGGGATGAAACGGTTAGGCTTGAAATGACCACTGGGTTGATAGGATCATAGGAGGTTACTAGGCTATGAATTACATGACTGTTAGCATGTTTGTGGATTACACTGTGGCAGAAGGATTTCAGAGATATGGATATGCAGAAGCAGTCATGTTTCACTTGAAGTAAATCACAAAAGGGTTTTGAAAAACATCCAGCTTTGGAGAAGACATTTTGTTGCAAAATCTATGGCTGATATTATAAACCATCTTAAGGACAGAAGAGTGGGTCCTAACATGCTCCAAAGTTTCTGACAGAATATTTTGAATTATGGTGTGTCAGTTAGAATTAGCATCTGTACAGTCAGTCAGCAGTGCCAATGTACACTTGAAGCATTTGGTTTAATGGAAAAATTGAAAGGTTTTCAAATTATTCCACTGTGATGCAAGTGGGTTTGGCTCTACTACTGTGGCAGCTACACGCAGAGGCATCCCGAGTTATCTACGTAATCATAGGCAACTACATGCAGGGGCATCCCAAGTTATCTAAATCATGGGCAACTGCATGCAAGGGACAAAATGAATGAGATACCTGTTCAAGGACAGAGATGAACTGTCAGAGAAGTAGAAGGGTGAGTTACAACAGCAGTATGCAGGTAAGTATATTTTGAAAACAAGTGAGTGGGAGGAAACTTTAAGTAGAAGTTACCTTTGATTAGTCAGTTTTATCTCAATGGAAATGCTGACAGGATCTTTGCATATACTTGCAACTTTAATGCTTACATTTTTAGAACAGGTCTTCATCCCTGTTGAAATGAGCAGCAGGTAAACAGGCTGTGGCAGAGGATTAGGGGTATGACCAAGGGGAATGGTGGAAGACAGCAAGGTACAGAGCCCTCCTTAAAAAGTTATGTACTTACCATAACTTGGAATCTGTGCTATCCAGTGTCAGTATTCATCACGGATGGGTATAGGATCCAACCAGCGCTAGAGAGACAGCTCCTAAGCTAAAGTTCCTTCACTTCCCAAGATCCCTCGCTACCCACAAGCCTCAGATCGAGTTTGCTGAAAAGAACAAAGAAGGCAGCGAAGACTGCCTATAGAATGGAAAAGGATCCCAAGGAAACTTTCCTCCATAACTCTTCAGACACCAGAAGGAGGGCGGGAACATGATGAATGATGACACTGGATAGCCCAGATTCCAAGTTATGGTAAGTAAATAACACTTTATCTGGGGCTATCCGTGTCACTATTGATCACGAATGGGTCGAGTACCCAGCTACCAACAACCCTGGGAGGTCTCAAGGAAGGAAATGCCAGAGCACAGAAGAACCAAAGGAAGCCCTGCCCTTGGACACCAAGTCCAACTTATAATGTGTCAGAAAGGTATGGGGATTAGACCAAGTGACAGCAGCACACATAATCCAAAGAAATCCTTGCCCAGAAAGCAGAAGACGTCATCAGGACCCAGTGGAATGAGCTTTAACTAGTCTGGGTAGCTCCATGTGACAGGTGTCATAAATGTGAGCTATACAGTTAGCGATAGAACAAGAAATAGAAACCTTAGAAATTGCCTGACCTTTCTTAGCCCGAGAAAAGATTATGTTCCCATCAAGAAGAAATGTAACTGCCTATGTACATCCAGACAATGTAATGTATATTCCCCTTTATTTGAAAATTTGGGAAAAAAAGATGGAGTTGAATCGACTGGTTAAGATTAGCCTCTGAGAGGGGGAGAGAGAACAAGGCGGGAACCCGGGTTAGGACGTACAAAACTACACTAAACAGCTATCAGGAGGAGAGGAAACTACCTAAAGGAAGTAGGAAGGCAGGAAAACTAAGAAGGGAGAGAGACAGACCACAAAATCTGGAGAGATGACCATTGAGCTTCAGGAAGCACTTCTATTCGGAAATCACGGAACACAAGATCTGAGGGTTGTGGGTAGCAAGGGATCTTGGAAAGGGGAGGAGCTTGAGCTTAGCAGGTGTCTCTAGTGCCGGCTCAGATCCGACGTCGGATCCTATACCCATCAGTGATCAATAATGATGGACAGCACCGGATCAGCAATTGTATGCTGACATACTTAAGAGGTTTAGGAGAGTTTGCAAAAGAATAATGGGGTTAAGGAATGCTGACGCTGGTCTGCAGGGTGCCAGGTGGTTTACAGGTCAGAATGTACAACTACTGGAGTTTGGGGAGATGAAACCATGCATTACATTCTATCAGTGAACTAGGTTGCACAGAGTACCTCTCTGGTGACCTGTTGGGGTTCCACAAAAAAGTCTCCTGAGCACACTGTTTGGGCCTTAGAGGCCATAGGTAGTAGCCATGATGTACAAGTAGCACTTTATAAAAAGAAGGAAAAAAGTGTAATCAGCATTCTGTTACATGTTTAGTAATACAGCAACAGAAGAGTAACATACAAAGCCAGATCAATAACACCATTCAGCATTACTTGAGGCAGCATAGGTACAAACTTTATTATGCTAACACGACATCTTAGCAAAAGCATACAATTTAAAGTGAAGTCAGCACAAATGGCTACTAGTTGTACAGTACTAAGATCTGGCAAAAGGAGGCTTTGTTGTGCCATGAAGAGAAGGGCACAACAAATGTTCCCAGTGATCCATTTTGGCCAAATGCAAGTTCTATATTACTGTCCCTTAGATCAAGGAACAGGATACCCTTGCGTGTAACAGTACACTCTAGGACTTAAAGCTAGCTCTCAACAATAAGTCAAGGTCCTGGCACTGTAATTGCCTCCAGAGAACAGTTATTTTCAGGTCTTGTTACCCTGTTATTTATACACCTACTATAACATCATCACCATGTATTTATATCCCCTTGACTGAAACTGCACGTTTGTTGTACGTATGGCATCTGAGAATATGATTATTGCAATTTCTACTGTCTTTGTAATTTTAATTGTATGAATTATATAGTAATTATATAGTAATATTTTATACTATCTCAATATTTCTATAGTGTAGTCTAATACTATTGTACCTGTTGTTGCTGCCGTTATAATGTAGAGCTGGAGGTTTTCTCCCCTCCGCTGCAAATTGGTTATGTTCAATTGATTATCCAGGTTAATGAAAGCCAGCATGTGGACAAAAGTAAAAACCAAGCAGCAAGTAAAACAGGGAGATTCTGTAGATCACCCCAG
This sequence comes from Protopterus annectens, assembly GCF_019279795.1. Classification (NCBI taxonomy): domain Eukaryota; kingdom Metazoa; phylum Chordata; order Ceratodontiformes; family Protopteridae; genus Protopterus; species Protopterus annectens. The sequence continues at coordinate 1,675,308,892 of NC_056728.1, forward strand.
TTCACTGATCAGCTGGTGACATTTCTATTCAGCATGACTGAAATACAGAGAGACGAGTGGTTATCCATGATCAAGCCACAGACTGACTAAGGATACTGGAAATGAATTTAAGTGCATTTATGCAACAAGATGAAGTCATATATAATTAACATTTTAACCAGACTTTGTTGTCTTTACTAACATTATCTATGCTACTCCAGTGGTGTAGAAGGATAAATCCCTGAGTACAGGCCAACCTACCTTGGTTTTGTTTAGTGGCTTGGATGATTGACTGACCGGCAGGCGTGCCTTACCTGGGGGGACAGCGTACTTGTTGGTGACGTTCCCCAAGGGGAGAAAAGGTCCAAAGAGGGAGGCACCCTTGGATGTGATCAGCAAGTGGAGGGGCAGGGAACAGAAAGTGGGTTGGGCATATAAAATAAACACTGGACAGAAGCACATAGGTTTCAGCCTCCTGGACACAAAGGAATAGAAGGATGTCTGGCAGACCTGGCTTGAATTTGGGGCACTGGGATCGGAGCCAGTCTAAGGGAGGTCCGAGAGGACAAAAAAAAAAGTTACTAGCATTACATTTCCCGAGACTGAAGCACCACTGATGGCAAATGACCACCTAAAAACAGATACCGTGCCCCTTTTATTTTTAAAGGGATTGTAAATAGAATATACCATGCCATGAGCAAAGGAAAACTTTAGCAGTATTTAGGGGATCATAACTGAAAGGACTTGGATCAGACTGTGCTGAGGCAAAACAAAATTAAACCAAGCTGATCTTTGACAAGAATTTAACTCAATAAAGGCACACCTAATGTAAGAAAAAAAATAAAAATAAACAGCAGCACCAAGAAAGTATAGCAAGGCAAAGTAAAAAATATTATTTAAAAAAAAGTTTTATAAATAAAATAGGAAACTGCGTTACAGATGGCAATGGACACAAGAGTAAAGAGCATTTTTGTAAAGAGCATTTTTTTGTTTTCAAAGTAGCAGGTAGCGAGAAGAACTAGCAGCACTTCAACATTTGACTATTCAACCCAAAACAAGTCCAGCTATGTTGCCCAGATATGCTGAAGAGAGTTACAAGACATCTATACAAAGTCTGGATTTTGGGTATCTATGAAGTCTTCAAAGTTTACACATCCATAACGGAAAGGAACAGCTAATCCGTCTACACACATGGAATACTGCCGGCACTGAAATGTACAGTAACACAATACTAAATCATTCAGCACTTAAAAAGCAGATCTGAAATGACTACTTATGTCTGGCTTGGCAGTTGGTATCATGGTTAAGGTGTTAACCTAACAGACACCAGGTACTCACCTTTGAGGGGAAATTGGCTTGGTTTAAAATGACCCACAAGGGCAGCTAGACTGCTACTTACGTATAAACCTACTGGAGTAATTTCTGAGACACAGAAAAAGGGAGAGTTTGACTATTTAAAAGGTAGGGAATAGAGAGAGAGAGAGAGAGAGAACTAGTAGAAAAAACAGTTCTGTTCATTTTCTCAGTAGTGCTCATTACAGGAAGAAAACTTGGGTATCTGGAGTGTAAAAGGGAAGCTGGCTGACATGACTTTCAGCCAAACATGCCAGCAGTACCACCGCAACCACTCCGCTACACTTCTGGGGATGTGTATATAAAGCCATCAACTACAAGTAACTACAGCTAAAGCAATACATTGATAAAACAAAGCATGGCAGCTTGATATGCAAGGAATCATGCTTAAATACATGGGTCTACATTATATATTTGAACTTTCAAAACTTTGACTCCCATATGTTTGACAACATATGATCGAAGTTTAAAAGTTCGAGCATATAATAAAACCAAAAATTACCTTAACGGTGCAGGCAGGGGGGGGGCAAGCCCCCCACACCCCCCTACTTAAATATACCAACTCCGAGATCGCACTTCAGGGCAGAAAAGGGAAATTCTCCCATTCTGCACCGAACGGCGCCATTATGTTTAACCTTCAAACTCTTGAAATGTCGATCATATGGTGTTGACCATATGACATTCGACATTTCAAGCGTTCGGAGTTCTAATAGGAACCCAAATAAAAGACTTCAGTTTAACCAGGTCTGAAGCCATCTGGCAAAGCATACAAGGAAATAACTGAGAGCAATTCCATCTACAATGAGCGGTCCCATGCAATTAGGGGTACTAGAGGGTTCAAATCAAGTCCCCTGTACTTATGATATTCCCAAACCCTACCCTCAAAAATGCATATGAAAGTAAAATAGTGGGTACTGTCAACAGGGGTGGACCATCAAAATCAGTTGCATTCTTTTTAGACTTTTATTTAAAAAAAGTGCAAGGTCATCAGAGAAAAAAGGGTTGCAGAATCAACACTGAGCTTGTAAATAATTACTGCAGAAACCTTATACACTGGGAAGGACCTGCAGTGCTTGATGAATTTAAACTGTGCAGGCACTGAAGTTAGTGTACAACCACAAGGCTTCAAGGAGGAGGGAATGATCTTGCAAAATTTTACTTTTAAGAAAGCCAAGTTGCTTACACCACTGTATACATTTCTGGCTATACAGTACGTACATGTATGTGCAGTCATCCGGCCAAGACAGAAGCATGGATAAAGTGTGGTAACTAGGCCTGGACAGTGTAAAGGGAAAGGATTAAAGAGATGGACTAACATATCTAAACCTGCTTTCTCATAACGAAGACTAGAAACTAAATTAATATTTAAGAGAATGCCTGACTTTGGGCATTACAGAAAAACAACTGCCAGGGATTAACAGGTGGATATTTATGTTCCTCAAAAATGGGTGGGTAAAGAGCTAGAGTTCACCAGATCCAAGATACATGATGAGCTACGAATATATGTACTCATCATGTATCCTGGGCATACGTAAATATATGTACTTTTAAATTAGGACTTAAGTTATAGGGGGATATAAGGAGGATTTCACTATGTGGACATTACACCTCGTCACATGTCATGTACTGTATTAGACAGATTCTATATGGCCACAGGCTTCCAAGCATGGCATCTGCTGCCCATTATGTACAGTATTCTCTTCTGTTGCCCAACCCCTTTAAACAAGTCCCCATTTCTACTTGGAACTGGTTCCTTCACAGGTTTTGCAACGCTTCTTACAGCAAATATTTGCTCCTTTCACATTAGTTTATATTAAAATAGTTAACATTTATTCCTGGAGTTTTAAGTTAAGAATTATGCGGTCACTTGTTGATCTTTAATGTGTATAAAAACTGCTAGAAAAATACAGGCCCGTTTTAAAAAGTGACCACTTCTCACCACTTGCCTTTCATATACAGCCAAGGTAAAGACAGGCACTGCACCTGTAAATATCTGAAGGGCTCCACTGATTTCTGGAACTGATCAAATATTAGGACAATAACAAGACATTATGAAGTGTTGTCCGAATGTGAAAAACCACACTGATACCACACTGCTCATTAGTATCTCAACTGCATTTTGTGCAAACAACACTGCTAAATAAAACATGTGAATTATTCAGTTTTTAAAGTTATCTTTGCATCCATGCCAAAGCAATACTGCTGTGAAATCCAATAAAAGGAAGTTACAAAATGCACCCGGTTTATTGCTGTAACTGCAGTTACTGACATCTGGTGTCTAGTTTATATAAAATCCTGACACTGTTTAGAATTTACTAAGTGCAAGAGTAAAGGGATTTCAAAATAGGCACTAGGTTACTACTTACTACTTTCAACATAAAAGTAAAACCAAGGAAGCACGCTGTCAAAAAAGTTTCAAATAAGGAAGTACCTTAAAAAAAAAAAAAAAAAAAAAAAAAAGAAAAAGAAAAAAAAACTTTTTTATGCTTAGAGAGCAAGCACTTTTCAGTTGGTACTGAATCATATGTCAAAAATGTGGTTAGCTTAATTACTTGCATGTCAAAGATAAACATCTGCTAGCTTTCCGTTCTGTTGTGCTTAAGGCTGCATTTTTTTTTTTATCAGGAGTAACCCTGGATGAATATAAAGTTAAGCAATGAAATGCACTCTCAAATAATATGGAAGCGTGCAACTCCAACACTATAAAAATGCAACCAACCTATCATGTTCGAGAATCTATAAATATTATTAATTTGCGTTCTGTTGATTGGGTTAGCACTGCTGGGCAGTGCAAATTTTCAAAGGGGAAAATGCAGACAAGCAATTGTTCACATCTGCAAAAAAAAAACTTGCAAGATAAAGTATTCAAATTGGTAAAATAAGTAAAACAACTGCAATGTCCACAGCTAATTAGTACCCAGGCATTCCAACAGACTGATGAAGAGCCCAGCCCATTTCCTTAACTACCGCTTTGCAACTGTTTGGCTAAATGTTGTTGTTGTGGAGTCTTTTGGCTTTTCCCTGTTAGGGGTCGCCACAGCGGAACTCTGGTCCGCTAAATGATTGGTAGTTGATTTTTACATACCGAGTTACCAGCCCTGACGCACAACCTTCAACGAAGGCACGCCCATTCACGCATGTCTCCACGCAGTATACGTTCTAGCTGAGAATTGAACGTTTGGCTAAATGGCTTGCTCAAACTCACACAGTAGGTAATCACAGAGGCAAAGGGAAACAAACCCTAGACTACAGAAAGTAGATTAACAGCTCAAATCTTTAATTTTCTGCACTAAATGCAAGGCTAGAGTGAATTCAGCACTCTTTACATACTGTTACGACTCAGATTCACACCAAGGCTACTGTGGCCACAATGCACAATACTAACCATTATACAGCTGTGGCAAGCTACATGAAGCTAAAATTAACCTAAAAACCTGGTTGGGGACTGAACCCACAACCTTCTGATGCTTAAGGCGAAACTGTCCTATCTCGAGCCACTGACGCGGATTACTGTGGGTTGCAGTTTAGTGCTCTGCTTTATGTGTAGTGGAAGATGTCTCCATAGAAGCAGTATTCCCTGCGAGATGTAGCTATTCCTCCACCATGTTCTGTTAACTTTACATACAGAATGAGGTCTCCTCACCGGGTGCTTATATTACAGTTGGTTTAGTTCAGGGGGTTACAGCTACAAGCGGAGTTTCATCGTATAGTTATGGGATGTAAATTTCTCATGTTACTAGGTGCAAGTTACTTAACTAGACAGTAGTCTTGGGAAATGTTACTTTGTCTACTGGTTTATTCACTTATCAAATAAAAATATTCAAAACCAACTGAAATGGAAAACTTCACTATTATAAAAATATATAAAATTTTACTTTTAAAGCATGACCAGGAAGGACTTATGCAAGCAAATATTAATAAATGGAAACAAAATAGTAGAAATCATGAGCAAGACAAAGAAACTGGCAATGTGTATAAGAAAAGTACAGCTGTGTACACTTAACATATATGTAGATGTTAAGAGTGTATTCATTGTTGCAGTCACCACACTTGGGTTATCTGCCTGCAGGTAGCCCTCAGTCGGCCCGAATACCAGAGTCTTGGGATTTCTATGTCAGATGCTGCTGTCTCTTCCATGACGTCAGGTCATCAGGGGTATAAAACATGCAGCAGACGCCATTACATCAGTTTTTTCTTGCCCCAGATGTCAGGAGTCCCCCAAAATAGTAAGCAATTACATGGGGGAAAAAGTAAATACCACTGCCATAAGATATGGCCAAAAAAGAGGATAGGTAGAAAGTATAGAAAAGTCAGGGGGCTGGAGGGAGGGTAACCAGGACTGCAACAGTGAATACACTCCAACATCTGCATTTATGGTAAGTGTACACAACTGTACTATGTTCTTCATGTTTCACTGTTGCAGTCATCACACTTGGGTTGATTCCCAAAGCTGAGGAAGGGTGGAGGCAGTCAAGAAGTAGTAGGGTTGGCTAGCAGGCCTTGCGAGACTGCTGTAGCAAATCCAGCTCTGGATTTAGAAAAGATAGGCAAGTGGTAATGCTTGGTGAAGATGTGTACAGAACTCCAGGTTGCAGCTTCCAGGATGTCCCTGGTAGGGACTCCCCTGAGAAATGCTGTAGAGGTTGAGGTAGCCCTAGTAGAATGGGTTCCGATTCCCTGTGGGGTAGGTTTCCCATGGTGTTTGCAGCAGAAATGGATGCAGTGTGCTATCCATTTGGAGATGGTTTGCTTTGAAATGGCCTTGGCCTCTGCCCCTGTAGCAAATCTGACTAGCAGCTGGTCAGATTTTCTGAAAGGTTTAGTCCCATCAAGGTAGAACCTAAGCTGCCTGTGCACGTCCAAGGAGTGCATGATCCTTTCCCCTTTATTCTGAGGATTAGGGAAAAAGGTTGGTAAATGGATGGATTGGTTTAAAGCCACACTGGATACCATAAATGATAGGTTAGTCCTGAGGGAAACCCTGCCTGCATGGAAGATAATGAAGGGTTCCACAGCCATAAGGGCCTGCAACTCCACTTTTCTTGCTGAAGTGATGGCTAGAAGTAGGGCTGTTTTCCAAGTGAGGAATTTTAACTCTGCTGTAGCAGCAGGCTCAAGGGGGGGGGGGGGTGAGCTTCTCTAGTACAAAGTTAAGGTCCCAGGCTGGAGTGTGAGCTCTCCTCAGGGGTCTTAGATTGTTAGCTCCTATCAAGAACTTTGACCAGAGGGTGAGAGAAGAGGGGTGGTTCAGTACTGTAATGAGCTGAAATGGCAAAGGCATGAATCTAAGTATAGGCCTTTGAGGAGCAGTTCTGCTGGACAATCTAGGATGAGAGTTAAGGTGGGCACGGTTGTGTCCTTTCCCTGAGACTGACTCCAAGAACAGTATCTTTTCCACTTTTCTGAATAGGATTTCCAAGTACTAGGCCTCCTGGCCTCAAGGATAACATCCAGCACTCATTTGCTGAGGGTTGCTGGTGATGTACTAATGGAATCAGCCAGGCTGCTAGGTTCAGGGTTTGCAGCTGTGGGTGCAAAATCTGGCCCTCCTGCTGGGACAGCAGGGAAGGGGTCTGATGTAGGTGCCAGTGTGGCACTGCTGTCAGACTGCGTGGCCAGTCTGGTGCAATCAGGATTGTCCTTGGCCTGTCCTGTTTGATCTTGAGTAGTATTTTTGAGAGAAGGGGCAGAGGGGGAAAGGCATAGATAGAGGTTTTCCCATGTAAAGGATAGGACATCCACTTTTCATGCTTGGCTGTGGGGAGTTCTGGTGCAAAATTTGCTCAATTGATGGTTCTGTGTGGAAGCAAAGCGGTCCACCTTAGGCATCCTCCACCTGTGGATTAGAAGCTTGAATGAGTTGGGTTCTAGTTTCCAATCATGCGGGTCCATTAGATTTCTGCTTAAGTTGTCTGCCAGTGAATTTTGTTTGCCTGGCAGGAACAGAGCTTGCAGGTGCACTTAATTGCTCAAGGCTGTGTTCCACAAAGCCATGGCTAACCTGCAGAGTGGGTAGGAATGAGTTCTCCCCTGCTTGTTTATGTACCACATAACTGTGGTGTTGTCTGTCTTTATCAAGAGTTGTCCTGGAAGGATAAGGTATTTGAAGGCTGTCAGTGCATTCTGTACAGCTAACATTTCTTTTTGATTGATATGCAGGTGCATTTGTCTTGGGTTTCATTTGCCTTGAATGCATTTGCCTGCTATGTGAGCCCACCATGCATAGTCTGACGTGTCCGTTGTCAGGGTTTGGGCGGCAGGGGGTTGAGTGTAAGGGAGTCCCTTGTTGTGGTAGCAGGCCTCTGTCCACCAAAGGAACTCTGGTCTTAGGCAAGGAATGATAGGAATCGCTGTTTCCAGGTCCTGAGAATATTGACACCAGAGACTTTTAAGTACCACTGAAGTTTCTTCATATGCAGTCTTGCATATAGAATTAGGAGAATGCATGAGGCCATAAACCCTAGGGCTTGCAGTATTTTTCTTGCAGATAGCTGGGTTTGGGTGGCCAGTAGTTTGAAGTAGTTTGTCAAATAAACCTGTTTTTCTGGAGTGAGGAATGCCATCTGGGAAGTTGTGTTCAAGCTTGCTCCCAGGAATACAATTTTTTGGCTGGGTACCAGATGTGATTTTCTTTTCGTTGATGGTATACCCCAGAGAAGTTAGGAGTCTCTTTACAAATGTCAGGTGCTAAAGTAGCAATGCTTGACTGTCTGCCTGAAACAGGCAATCGTCCAAGTATGGGTAAATTTGAATTAGTCTCTGCCTGCAGTATGCAATGGCTGGAGCCAGGCATTTTGTGAATACCCTGGGCGCAGTAGATAAGTCAAAGGGAAGTGCAGAGAACTGATAGTGCACAGAGCCTGCCCTGAAACGTAGATATTTTCTGCAAGATTCCCTTATGAGGATGTGCAGATAAGCTTCCTTTAAGTCTAGGGTGACCAGCTAGGAGTCCTTGGCTAGCACACGAAGCAGCTGTTGGAGAGTAAGCATTTTGAATTCTGGTACCACCAAGAAGGTGTTGAGAATTGACAGATCTAGGATAGGGCACCAAGAGTTTTCTTTTCTGGGCACCAGAAAGAGTCTGGAGTAGAAACCCTGTCCCCCTTGCTCTGTTGGAACAGGTTGAATAGCCCCGATACTGAGAAGAGAAAGTACTTGCTTTTGGACCTCTGCCCAGTGGTTTGGGGGGAGGTCTGGCAGTCTGCTTGGGGTTGGCAGTGAGTGGAAGTAGAATATGTATCCCTGGGATACAATGTTTAAGACCCATCTGTCCTGGGTAATGTACTCCCAGTTTTTTGCATGCAAGGAGAGTTTTCCTTCTAGAGGTGCAAGTACGTGGGCATGACTGGGAAGGATGAAAAACAAGTCATTGAGAACTTTTTCCATAAGAGGGTGGCTTACCACTCAGTTTTTGAGGTGGGAGCACTCCATTGTTTAGATCTGTGCATACCCTGAGACTATAGACTTGGTGGTCTGTTGCCCCTGGGTTTACACTGAGAAGGTCTGGGAGGGATTAGGAAGGACCAGTTTTTTGAAGGCCAATGCCTACTGAAGCTAGGTGGCTGTACCTGGAGGAAATCTAACAGTTTGCATAGATTTAGCTTTTTCCACCATTTTTTTTTAAGAACTTCTTCTGCTTTAGTGCCAAACAAACGTTCTTGGTTTAATGGAGCATCTAGTAATTTTGCTTTGACATGGTCTGGCAAGATTTCTTCCTTCAGCCAAGCATGCCTTCTAAGAACAGACCCAGTGACAGTAGCCCTGCAAGATGCTTCTAAGGCATCAAAGCCACACTGCAAAGTATGTTTTCCAACGTGGTTTGCAGAATGCATTCACTCTTGTAAATCTTCATGTTCGGCACAATCAGGAATCAACATAATTTTTTAATTAGTTCCATAATATGTTGTTGGTACTTCAACATGTAAAACTGGCAATTTAAAGCCCCGATGGCAAGAGTTGTGGAGGTATATACCTTCTTCCCCCATCTGTCTAAAGCCCTAGAATCCCTGTCCTAAGGGGTAGGGTTTTTGGCTGTAGTAGCCTTAGTACCTTTAGGTCCCTGGGAAATGGTCTCTGGGTCCACAGTGGGATTTTTAAATAGAAATTTGTGAGAGTCAGGTACTCTGTAGAACCGGTCAGGCTTTCTAGGAGCTGGTGGCAAAGTATCAGGGGTAAGACTGGATTCCATGAAGACATTATCTACAATTTCCAAAACATGGGGGGGATTGCTAGACACCTGTGCTGAGGTAAGTTTAAAAACTCCCAGAGTCTCTTTTTGGACTGTGGGTAGTCCTGGCACACCCAGCAGAAATGCTCTGAGGGTATGCAGGGATTCACCAAAAGAAAAGTCCTCTGGGGGGAGGCAGAAGGAATGGAATCCTCTGCATCTGAATCCTCATAGGTAGATAAGGGCATGTCTTGGTAATCTCAGGGGTCACAGTCAACGGACTCATGATCTGTAGAATCATAAGGAAAATAAATTCTTTGTCTTTTAGAGGGGGAATGCTGACTTACCCTAATTAAAGTTATAAGGTCTTCACCCATTCTAAGCATTTGTTTCTGTGGCATGGGAGCTTGAGAATGTGCTTTGGTCATCGGTTTCTTGGGCATAGTGCCAACTCTGGGCCTGAGAAATTCGGGAGTTTTATTCAGAAATGAAGTAGTCGGTTTAATAAAAACATCGGAAGGTCTGAATACACCCTCAGAAGCTGGTACTTGCACAGCGGCTCTGGACCCATCCAAAGTAGAGACATCTGCAGGTTCCACAGTCGAAGAAGCATTCTGCGGCATATCGGACTCCGAATGGGTCTCTGTAGAGGCCTGCGAATCTGTAGAAGCAGGTATCAGGAGTTGCAAAAGCGCCTCACTGAGTACTGGCGGACTGGCGACTAGCTTAACGAAAGTGTTGTTGGCAGCTTTGGACCTATGAGGTCTGTCTCTGTCTTTATCCTTACGTTTTTTCAGAAGATCAGTAGTCGAATTAATCAAAGCCATTTCAGAATACAGAGAATGACAGCGAAAGAATTTAGTGACAAAGATAGCCAGACGACGAATAGTTTGAGCATTGAACAGGGCACAAAACCGTCAGCGAGGAACATCGTGGTCTGGGCCTAAACAGGTGATGCAGTAAGAATGAAAATCTCTGTGAGGTATTCGCTTTCCACATGCAAGACAATTATTAACTTTTTCTGACATCGGTTAGAGCAAGAAAAAAGGATCCCCAAAGGGATACTTAGCTTTAGAAGACTTCAGGTCTGAAACTTGAATAACGAAAATTTTAGGTAGCAGCTGACCGGCACTTGCGAACTGTTTTTGTGTCAGGCTCCGCTCGGCAAGAAAAGCTGATGTAATGGCGTCAGCTGCATGTTTTATACCCCTGATGACCTGACGTCATGGAAGAGGCACATCATCCGACGCAGAAATCCCAAGACTGGTATTGGGGCCGACTGAGGGCTACCTGCAGGCAGATTACCGTAGTGTGATGACTGCAACAGTGAAACACGAAGAACATCAGAGGACATTGGGTAATCAGTTCAGCCTTAGGCTGACAGGGAATAAGACACTAAAGTCTGCCATTGGTAAAGGCAAGATGATGATGATAGCTTCCATACTTTTGAAAATAATAGCCACAGGCATTAACAGTACAAAAAAATTAGCAAAAAAGGGAACTGCAAAGCAGTATCAGAAGTGTTACCAAGTCAAAGGCCTGCAGTAGGAGCGGTATGAAATTCTAATTGGGGTTTATCAAGCACTTGTATGGAAAAAGACAAAAACAACATACATTTTCTGTCTGCCTGGGACTAGCATTAAGCTTATGAAGGCATGGCCAAATGAAGTAATAGAAAATATGCTACCACAAAGAGGAATAGTAAACAAGAGAACATGACTGACAATACTGCGCACCTTTTTTATTCAGTAGCCTTACATGATTCCAAGCAGCAGGAAAATGCTAAGAACCTGACAGTATTTTGTAAGTAAAACAAGGTGATTAAAAACAAACAAGCTTGAACGAGGAAGGACTACGGTAGTATCTTTTAGTGAACTGTAACATTACAAACAGAAAAAGGATGCCTTTGGTGGAAGAAAATAAAAAAAATAAACTTGCTCAGCATTCATCAGTGCAAGACGCCTACATAAAAAATAAACCTACATGTACTATCCTAATGAACAACAGTGAAGTGTTGTCAGGCAGAGTCAAACTTTGGTGAAAGAACAGGACTAGAAATTAATATGGGAGCTACGGACTGTACACAAGCAGCATTAGTAGGGGCACTGCAGATCTTCCATCAAATTCTTAAACGTTAAAGGTACAGAAAATCCCCACAGCTCTGAAATGCACTGTAGATCTTCATGGTAAAATAATGCATTAACTGTTGGTTACAGGCCCTGAAAAACAGATCTATGCATTCCAGTAAGAAACTATTTGTAAATTAGTAATTCATACTAGGGAAAAAAATAGACACGAGAATACTCTGAAAAGTTTTATCTTGCACTTTAATACTGAACTTGTGTAAAAGCTTACTAGGGATGCACCTTTACTAACTTTAACAAGCTCCTTCAACAGTTGTGATGTCCAAGAAATGCTTTGTGATGGGGATCATAAACGCATTTTCTTTGAACAAGCAAGACAATGTAGGGGTCACTGGTTTATGAAGGAAAGGCAAACACCAGGAGATTTTTGTAGTGGCAAGAAGTGGACATTACAGCTACTGAGGTCTGTGTAAGTTTGGACCATACCACTGGATACATACCTCTCACCCTCTTAGATCAAGAAATCTGGACAAAGTAAAAAAGATAGTGGGGGTACAAAGGCACAAAGTAGGGTCACTTAAGTACTGCTCTCACAAACTTTGAAAGTTGATAGAAATACAGGTTTTGCATTAGCATGAGTTTTCTGAAGGGTATTAAGTATGAAACTCAACTGTCATTATTTTCTGACTTCATCCTCAATGATCTGCCAGTGATTTTGCCAGAAAACAATTTTATGAGAAAAAGACCAAAATAGGAGGCAAAAATTTGGACATTCTGCAAAAAATCTGTACAGCTGAGAGGTATGTTGGACATAGCCAAATAATAGGGACAGATTTTAAATATTGCTCTTATAAAATTGAAGTTAATAAGGTTGCCATTAGGTTTGCTTACCTTTCAACCATAGTTGATCAATGTTATGCTGTTAAGCAGAATGTACACTTTTTTTTGGTAATTGTCTTTTTATTGTACTTTTGAACTTTTCTCCCCAGGTCTTCTAGTCCAGTCGGGCAGCCTCGTTAAACACATGTCAAATAAATAAATGTGCACTTTATTATATTACGAGCACCGCATGCTGGCCGGTCCATGGAAAATTATCTTACACTGATCACCGGTCCTTGGTGCAAAAAAGGTTGGAGACTGCTGATGTAATTCATCAGCATGGAAAAGTTTGTGAACCACCTTATCTGTTCCTTGTGCATTCAGACATGTCTGGACCAGCATTCAGGATGGAGTACCATCTGTACTTCTGGAACACTCTACCCTGTGCCTACATCATTTTGGAGGGTGGTGTCACACTAAAAGAATGGTGGTAGCATGAACATCACAGCAGAGGCCCACCCTAATGCTACCCCAATCTCTTGAAATTGAGCCACTAGTCTGCTTTTTATTTTTAATTAATTTTTTTCAGGAAAATTGCATATCCCATTTATCCAGCAGCGTCCCCCTCCATCTAACCTCAGGTTCAGGCTAAATACGTTTTATGCAATTACCCGTTTGCAGTTACCCAACATGTGATACTTCCACATATCTTCCTAAAGTATTCCACTTGCATCCTCTTGTTTGTTTTTGGTCACTGTACGAAGTACCCTCCTGGACTCCCGATTCCATTGAGCTACTTTAATGTTTCTGTCATGCAACACCCTTATCACCTTCCAAATCATATATTTAATTAAGGCCTTTAAGCACTCTGCCACCGACACTCTTGTCTTTCTCTGCTTCCAAATTGCTTTTTTATCCTCCTCATTTCAAACACATCTGTGACAATACTCCAGGACATCCCTTTGTTAAGCAACACCCTTCAGTGAGCAAACCATCATGTTTATCCTGGTTTGGGTTCTACTGCATAGGTCAGAGGAGCTAGAGGCATGCAGGACCCGTCACTCTGGAGCTTAAGGTAATTTTTGCATACTAGTGAGGCAGAAAGCAAAAGAACAAGTCAACACCACCACTGTACTATACTGCCATTTCTGTACCACTAACACAATTCAGTTACAGTGCTTTGAGAGATGTAATTCTGCATTCTGAAGTCCATTTGTCACAGCCTACATAACCTAACCATCACTAAGTTATACTTCACTGAAGTTTGTTTTATCCATGGTATGGGGGTATAACATCTGGACTATGACTCAGACAACCACAGGATTTGCAGCTTAGACACTGGAACAGTGAGGTGGGGGTGGGGGGTGGGAGTCAGCTGCTGACAGTTGTCCTATGGGGGGGCAGTTAGTCACTGAAATGACGGCAGATGGCACTTAAAGAAAGATGTCCACCTTAAGCTCAACTTGCAAGCAGGGACATGTGCTTGGCCCCACCAATCCACATTCATGTAGCTTCATGCCCCATGTACATACGAGTTCCAGACATTCAATTTGTTTGTACATATTAAAAGAATCACACAAATGCAACACAATAAATAAGAAAGGAAAATATGTTTTGAGACTAAGCTCTAGGTTACACTGTAGTTTAAGAAGCACTGCCATTTATTATCTATTATACAAGTATATTCCTAAATGGCCAGCAAGCTGAAGGGGATTTGCACTTCATAATCTTTCTACATTGCAGCTCCCTGTGCATGGCACAGACAGGCTTTGTGACATCACAAGTTTACCAAATGTGGACCCCAAAAGTAGAAACAGTGACTAGGATACTAAGTAAATCAACTACTTCTTGAAAAGGAACAAAAGATAGTCCCAGTGTACAGAAATCTTTTTATGAAAAACACCAAAAAAATGAAAATATCTTCATCATATTGCATCATGTTTTTAACTAAAATTGTAGAATTCCTAGTTCTGAAGCTTGATCTAATAACAATACAAAGTAGTCCCCCTACTCAGAAAGCAGGAGGAAGGCACAGCAGAATGAAAATACACAAGTCAGTGCACAGCTACTTGCAAGAAAACTGAAGACACCACACCCACCCAAAGATGGATCCTGGAAATGGCTTATCAATGCAACTGACATGCAAGATAATACTTCTCTCTGCCAGTCAAACTGTTTACTTTTAAAGGCTCTGAGCACTCTCATGTGGAGGCTTGCCAACATCAAGTGTGGTGACATGAAATGCAGTAAGGCAAAAATGACAAACTAATATTGTAAGGAACAAACCATGCAATGCAAATGCACAGAAACTCAATCACAGGAAAAAAAGTACTAAACTGTACACAGATCCCATGGTTGAGATAACCACAGCTCAGCATGCCCGTCATATTTTCTCATCATTTAAATGGGCAACACCCAGTGAAACAAACAGGTCCCTTACTGTGGCTAAGTTTCACAAAGCAAAGCTTTGAGGCAGATTTGCAAAAAACAGCAGCACCTGTAGAAAATCCACGAGACCAGGCAAACACCATCTGGATGTCAGAATCAAACTGCAGTCCTGCAGCTGTGTGACATATCAGTTTAGCAGCCTGTTATCACTGCGATGCACCATTCATAAACATGTAGTATGTTATACATCTGAGCTTGTGAATGTTTATAAAACTACAGTGAAGGTCTGCAGGCTTTGTCAAAAGCAAACTTAACTAGGCTTCTAGCTTAATACGGATGTCTACATAAAAACTTTTCTGATGACTTTGGTTTTACAAGTGACTAAAAAAATGGAGTGAATCAGTTTCCTTTTTCTGTGAAATCCAGAGTTGCATCAGTGTGTGTGGGTGGAACATTTTATAGTTCTTGCTTAAACTTGGTTATTAAGACATATGACTGATTTTAAAACAAACCTAAGTCACTTCTAAAGTTATGATCTCTGCCAGGCAGATGTATGAACCATGTTACCAGATAAAAGTACGTGTCCCTCCTAGTCTACTAATTACTTGTATAAACAGACAATATGGTTCCCCATTCATCAATACTCTTCCTCCTACTTGCACCTTTACCATGTGGTATTAATTACTCCATTATTCTGGATTCCACTGCTTCTTCTTGAAATTTAGTGCATCTGTGTATGTGAGTAAATGATGTCTGCATCTGCGTACTGGTATACATGTGTACACACAGACACACAGACACACAGACACACAGACACACAGACACACAGACACACAGACACACAGACACACAGACACACATTGTCATCCTATTGTAGATTTGTAAATGCCTTTATTTGTCTTCATTATTGAAAGTATTTGCATGTATTGTTTAGCAATTTCTTCCCAATATTCCAAGTACTTTTATATGTATTTCTTATTTAATTTACAGCTTTTCTCCCTGGGCCTCTGCTGAAAATGGGATTTTGCTCACTCAGATTATTCCGTAAGCAAATGGAATAAATACATGCATGAATGAAATAAAATAAAATAAAATCTGCATTTTTTATATACATACATACACACCCACCCCTATATTGTTATATATGAAGACGTGTATTAGCATACATTGACAAACATGTAGTAAACATCTTTTAAATCTTAATTCACTTCAGCAGACAAAAAAAATGGCCAAAACTGAACCGACCGCAAAAGGAAAACAAATACTCTCCTTTTGCATTTGGCGAACAACAACAAACCTAACAACATTACCTAAATTGAGAAACTGTCAGAAAAAGGATTTTTTTTTTTTAAGGCAAAGGTTGGGATTAGGATTACAATATGAGTGAGGTGGTGCAGAACTCATTTATTTACATAAACTTATTAACATGTCAAACCCACTACTCACAAGTGCCTCTTTTCAGGGGCAACTAAAAGTACCATATGGTTAAGTGACTTGCCCAATGTGTCACTCTGTAGGCAATGAGGCCAAAGGCTGAAAGTGAAGCTCACTAGCAGGTTACAATCTTGACTCTTGGTGCTAACTTCACAGATGCATCTTCAAACTCCTGTGGCAGAAAATAAACCTTCATTATTTTCCTTAGGCTTACAATCCCAGAGTATGAGCTTGTGCTTCCACACAAACAGCCTGACAAAAGTGCACGTACGGGACAATGGTGTGATGCAGATGAATAAATTGTTATATTAGTGACCCAGGTGCAGCAGTGAGGATGGCAGCAAGAGAAAGAAGGCTGGTTTACCCATCCGGATGGAGGAAGGCAGCCTGGCTAACTGTAATGCTAACAGCTGCTGGAGAAAAGAAATGTGGAATGCAGTGTATGAACAGGAACATGTGGTCAGAAAACACACACATGCTCAGGGGAAGGTTCAGTAGGGTCTCCCTTTGGCAAGCACACAATCAGCCATTAATATTGGGATCAGATGACAAAACAGAAAGAACACCAGTCTTCTATATAAGACTGCAGAGGACTATGCTATGTGCACTTAGTGTTTACATGACTGCTGAATTTGAAAAAAGCCAGGAAGTTACTTCTATTGTTGGAACATAAGACATCTAGATGTTCTGTTTTAAGCTGACTTCTGTACTGCTGGATACTGTTTTTGCTTTTTATTTTTCTGAATTTGCTAAATTGGTTTGTACAGGTATTGATGATTTATTGCATGAACTGGTGACTAAGTGACAGTTGGACTAATTACTACAGGCCCTGGATAGCTTAGTGCACTTGGGCCACAGATTTCACTTGATTTTCATTGGTTCATTTTGTTTTTTGCTTAGTATTTACTGCAAATTATAAGCATGCACAAACAAAACCAAAAGCCATTACAGAAATGAAAACAAACGAACTTAAATCTACCTACTGCACACTGCCCATTACACAGCCTGCTTGGACACTAGACGGAAACGTTCAAGACCAAGTTACTTCACCTGGCAATAACTCTTCAATTATACAAATAGAAAAGACAAAACACGAACACTCCATCAGATGAAAAGTGCTTGGCAACTTTACTGGCGTCTCCTGGTACCTCTGCTAAAAATCCTTCAAGGGATGACTTGTACACCAAAAGCACATCTTTATATATAGAATCACCACTAGTACATTGATTAATTACAATGACATCATAAATTGCAACAACTCCATTTAAAGTGACATTTTCCTTTTTTCTAAAAAAAAAAAAAAAAAAAAAACCTGTTGATATCCTCTCCCAATCTAGACATGAATACAACTTACACATTTATGTGTGGATAAACTTTTAAATAAACCTTTACATTAAATTTTATACGTTAATATCATCCACCAGGTGAAACCTGAAGGAAAAATAATACAATATATTAAAATACTGACAATTACATATTTCATTGTGAATGAACTTTTTAACAAACATTAATATTATTTTATACATTAATATTAACCTCCAGGTTAAGACCTGAAGGAAATAATGTATTGAAGTTAATGATGAACCTGGTTTCTAAAGCTAACAATTTTTCATTATATGCTTCCCCATGTTGATATAAAGGATTGGCCAAAACACTAAAAAACAATGATGAGTCAGAGCCTCCATGATTCATACAGAAGTGATGAGCAACTGGACTATCTAATCTTCTGTGTCTGATATCCCCCATATGTTCCAAAATACGTTTTTTAACCTGTCTTTTAGTCTGTCCAATATACCATTTACTTGAACAGCCACATCCTATGATATAAACTACTCCACTGGGCTGACAGGTAAAACTTGGCGTTGCCTTGTATATTCTATCATTGATGCTACTACCATGCAAGTTCCTTGCCTTTGGGCAAACTTTGCATATGTGACAGGGATGACATCCTACCCGAACACCTGCCCTGTTGCTCCTCCTGTTTAATGACTGTTTTTTAAATTCAAACATCTCTTCAATTAGACACACAGATGCTCCACTCACCAGGCTGAGCAAAGTTAAGGTGCCAATTAGGTGCTTGATAAAGGCCAAGACCTTCAGCGTTACCAAGGCCCTCAAGTCTTTTCACCCCAGGTACACATATGACCTGGCTCATTACTCATCTGGTTGCAACTGACTTGAGATGTACCTCCTTGGCTCATATGATGGAGCTCTGAAAAAGTGGGTCTGAAATGGGTGTGAAACCAGTATTGAGCAGTATCCTACTGCTGCCAAGATGGATACCCAAATAAAAACAAAAGATAACAGAATTTTATTACTGGGTTGACTACTGGCGCCATTCTAGGAAGATTCAATATACCAGCCTAGAAGGAGATCTTAACAACCCAAACTGCTTTGCATCTCTCTCTCTCTCTCCTCAACGCTGCTACATACTGGTTATGACTTTCTTCCCAATAGTGCTTTTTTTTTTTTTATATATATATATATATATATATATATATATATATAGACATATATATATATATATATATATATATATATAGACATATATATATAGACATATATATATAGACATATATATATATATATATATATATATATATATATAGACATATATATATATATATATATATATAGACATATATATATATATAGACATATATATATATATATATATATAGACATATATATATATATAGACATATATATATATAGACATATATATATATATATATAGACATATATATATATATATATATATATATATATATAGACATATATATATATATATATATAGACATATATATAGACATATATATATATATAGACATATATATATATATAGACATATATATATATATATATATATATATATATATATATATATATACAGGGTCATTCTCCTCAAATTACCTACATAGCCAAGCAAACAAAATGACAAAACTATAGCATTGTTCTATACTAGAAGACTTAAAAAAAACTGCATACTTTGCAGGCAGTCCTAACTCTTAAAGAAAAATATATATATATATTTTTATGTGTAATTACTGAAACATGGTTTCAGAACAGTAAAAGCATCCCTGCTGTGAAGGATTTCATGCCTGCCACTCCTTCAGGTGCAATGCTGAAGTGGATGGTGTAGCAGGAGGGGGTCTATCAGGTGTTTAAGACACCATTTCACCTACAGATTCGTAATGCAGTACAATGAACTTGAACTCCTCCACATCCTTTTCATGAAAAATAAAATCCAGTACCACACTGTACCCAACTACTGTACCCCCTCCATAACACTGTCAGACTGCAAGGCATAGACAGCCCTCACTATGGAATCCAACACCATCTTTTTGGGTGACTTCAAGTATCCCTACATCAGCTGTAGAACTTGTACTACCAGAACAATGTTTATATTAAAAATGGCATTACGTCCAGGAATTTCATTAGATTATCTAGTTCAAAATCCAGTGAGAGGTTCAAAAAATATTCAAAGTGGTCCTCACCAATACAGTCCCCCCCCCACCATGCTCAACATCCACAGCTACCAATATCTAATCACTGTGCAGTAACACAAAGTGCAAGACCTGAGTTACCTTGAAACCCCTCCATATTCAAAGACAATTCTCAGGCAAATAATGCTAACTGACAACCTGATGAAATTCAAAACAATCTTCTCACCATAACTACCCCACATTACATTACTGCCAAATTTCGCAGATAAACTCTATGCCAATCTCCAAGCTTGTATGGAAGCCTTGGTCCCCATAAGGCAGTGATAGCAAACCTATGACAGGCATGTCAAAGGTGACAAGCCATGACCTTTTGGGTGATACACCAACATTCACCAACACCAGAGCTACCAAAGAAACTGAATGAACAAAAATACAAGAAATATATGACCCTGCACTTATTAAAATTCTGCAACAGACAAAGTCATTAATTGATATTAATCAAATCAAATGCAGTGTGTTCCATATTTTTTTCCAGTTCAATTCAAAATCACTGTTAAAATTAGGGTAATTTTTGGTGCACTATTGTAAGCCCAATTATCAATATGCATATAATTTTCTCTATTGTAAGTTACTGTTTTTTCTTTTACTTTTATAACACACAGCAGCAGCACACAACTGGACTGTATTTTTTAAATAAACGAATATGTAAAGAATTGTTTCTCTTTTGTTCACGGGGGGGGGGGGGGGGGGGGCTGACATGCCAGCAGAGTAAAGATGGGCATTTTCCAAATTTTTCACACGCAGAGTCCAAAAGGTTTGCCATTAAAGGCATACAATGCCAAATTCCAGAACAAACTCAGTTGATGAAACCCCATTATTAAAACTACACTATACTTTAAAGCAAACAAACACCCCTATCAGAGAATAACTCCTCTGATCACCTCCGAACAATTCCCAAATGCTCTCTCAAAGGCTTAGAACACTAGCACCATGGTTTCTGAGAATGCAATAGGCTGTCTTCTAGTTAGTGTCAAACACTGTCTGGTAGGCTTGATATTAATTCTATTCAGTAGCACCACTGGATTTATGCCTTGGGGAATGGAGATCTGCTGTAGTCATCCCACTCCACAATGAGGGGAGAGCATATACATATCTGAACAGCGTTAGACCTATAAAGCTCACCAGTCATACCTGCAAAGTAATGGAATGCATTATTATGGAACTTATTAACAAGGATATAGCCCTCACACACTGGATTCAAATCAGTTTGGGTTTGTTAAAAGCATTCTCACACTTGGGACTTTTTTTGAACAAGTCTGTGAAGATATGTAAAGGCTGCCAGTATGGGTAGATAGAAGTTTGTAGATAATTCTGTCATTTGTAAATATCAATGTAAGCCACAGGCTTGTTTTCTTAAATGTGAAAAGACTGTATTGGATGTTGAACTGAAAAAAAAATGTAACAGTGCACGCTGCTGTAAGAAAGCTGATAAGTCAAGCATTTCTTGACTGTCATTGATCTCAGGTCTTGGAGGCGAGATACCGAGATGAAGGAATTCTAGCTATTGTTTTGAGACCAGAGTTAACTGCTATAATTTGCATGTTTAATTTCTTTTATTGCTCTGGCTTCCTGACCAGCTGCAAGATCAAAAGGGCTATGAACCTCTGAGTTTCTGTTAGCTGGGAATCAGAAAGAAATTATGTAATCTGAAATGAATCAATGGTGCTGTGTTGTTATCAACTGAAGGACAGAAAGAATGAGGGCATTTAGGATTTTGTCTTGAGAACATCCAACTCACCAGCACTCTGCCTGTGTTCTATATGCAAGTTTATTTTAGAACTGTGTTTCCTCTTGGATATAGATATGGACTAGGAAGATTAGATTATTTTTTCTGTATTGATGTCAGATCTTTTCTACTGTATTATTTTAAGTATTTTCTCTGTGATCTATGAACTCCTGACTAGCACTGTGTAGTAAGTAGTATTGTCTTGTGTTTTTATTACTTATTATTAAATAATGTTTAAACCTTTCAACTGTGGATGTTTTGTGTAGGGATAATTTAAGCTCTAGAAGTACATGGAAATGTACTTAGTGATATTGTACAAAGCCACTCCAATAGCCTTGATGTTCAGTCACACTTACAATTTGGATAATAATATTGCACAGTATAATTGGACACCCTTTCATAAAGGCCTTTTAGTAGCGGATAAATATTAGTGGGTGGTGGGAAGTGGTACTACTGTATAGTCTGGGTAAAAGGGGCACAGCTGGAGAACCTGTGACAGCCTTCCCCAGGAGCGTCTGTGTGGTTGTATATAACTTTTATCTCAAAGTGCATGTGTGTGTCAGCTACTTGGGCAGGGACACGAAGCACTGGTTGGACAGAGGGTGCTGGAGGTTTTAGCTTGCCCACTAGGCTGAGATCTGGGCCCTATATAGCTGTGCCAGTAGGGAGTCTTATTTGGGACCTGGAGAGAAAGGGAGAAACCAGCCCCAGACTTGCTGTGATCTCGGTGTGCTCTTAAGGGAAAATATACTTTACAGTGTGTGTATTTATTATCCTTTCCCTATATGGACGCCCCTCACTGGTGAAGATTGAGGCTCCTTGATTGCTGGACCAGTGCATGGGCATCACATATTGTTTGGCTGTGGTGGGATATCCACACCATATATTATTAACTGGTTGGCAAATACCAACTAGCTTGTAGTGGTGTGGGTAATGTGAATTCCTGTAGCTTGTGAACAGTGATCACTGAAGGTGTTTTTGTACTCTAAAATCAGCCACACAGTGAATACTCAAGAGTTCAGATCACAACTGTTTTATTTCTTTTGTTAGCTAAGTTAGTCAGGGAGAGCAGGCAAGCATGTCAGCAGAGGAGAATGAAAAGCTGACAAGGAGCCAGTTGGCTGAGATGTGCCAGGCTAAGGGACTGGTGCATGGAAATCTGATTAAGGCAGACATGATTGCAGCTTTGGTCACAGCTGAATCAGAAACCAGCAACCAGGAGGATGAATAGACTGGCAGTGGAGATGTACCACACTCAGAGAATAGACAGCTCAACCTTTCTGCAGAGGACATCTGTAGCTAAAGAGACTTCAGTTGGAGGCCAGGCGTTTGGAAATAGAAGCAACTGAGAGACTGAGGCGTCTACAGAGTGAGGACAATGAAAAACTGCGATGTGTGCAGGCTGAGAAGAATGAGAAACTGCTACGCCTGGAAGCTGAGGAAAAGGAGATGCTGGCTCTTCGGCAGAGTCATGCAGGTAATGGGGAAGGGAGTAAACGGACCCTAGAAGCACAAAAGGTCATTAAATTTCTTCCACAGTTTACAGAGGGGGATAATTTTGATAGTTTCATAAGTTTGAGAGGGTATGCAAACCGTATGATGTTGACCAAAGGCGCTGTGTACTGTTCCTGACCTCCTTACTCCATGGTAAAGCTGTAACTGTGTTGTCTAAAAATTCTGATCAGGAATGTTTTGATTATACTACTGTTAAGAACTGTTTGTTAGAATTTTTTAAACTAATACCTGAAACATATAGGAAAACGTTTTGTGAGCATATACGCAAGGCAAATGAAAGTGTGTGTGAATATGTTGCTGAACTGAGCACTTATTTTCATAGGTGGGTGAGTGGATGTCAGGTCACCACTTTTGAAGGGCTGGCAGACCTTTTGGTGAGGGAACAAGCCCTTAGCACTTTGCCTGAGGACATGAGGAGCCAGTAAGTGGGAAAGACAAAAATGCCAACAGCAGGTTGCCGTGAGAAAACAGGGGTACTGAACTACCATCCTGCAGATGTCTTCATAGGGAAGGATTTTGATGGGGCAGTACTAGGTGTTAATGCAGTTACACGCAGTCAGGTTTCAAAACAAGCATGTGGGTCTGGTAGCCTGGGGGAGACACAGACAGACCACATACTTGCGGCCAGGACTGCTGAGGTGGTTACTTCAGGGAGGAAGCTACACTGTAGCAGTGAGACTGCAGGTGAGCCACAGCTGCTTGTGAGTACTGATGTTCCCTTGGACAGAGTGACTGCAAAGGTAGATGTGAGTAGTAGTACCCAGGCTGACAGTGAGGCACCGCTGTCAGAGGATGCAGAATGTCCTGTGGAATGGGAGCTGGGAAGGGTTACAAAGAGAGAACTGAGACAGGCTCAGCTCTCAGACCCTACATTGCAAGGCCTGAGGCAGGTAGCTAGTGAGGCATCTGATTCTCAAGGGAAGGGGAAATCTGTATACTGGGACAAAGGGTTACTCTACAGAGAGTGGACCCCTGAGGGAGAGCTAGAAGGTGAGAGGGTACAGCAGTTGGTAGTACCTAGAGCCTACCATCTGGCGCTTCTAGCCATAGCCCATGATATTCCCTCTGCACGTCATATGGGCATAAAACGTACAAAGAGACATATTACACAGAACTTCTACTGGCCTGGAATTTCCAGAGATGTAACAGGGTACTGCAGGACCTGTCAGCAATGCCAAAAGGAAGGCAAGGCAGGAGACAAGGTGAGAGCTTCTTTGATGCCTTTGCCCGTGTTTGAGGAACCATTTCAGAGGGTAGCTATGGATACTGAGGGGCCTCTGAGTACCCCAAGTTCCACATGGAAAAAGTATATCCTATTGGTAGTGGATTATGCTACACGATACCCTGAGGCAGTGGCTCTGTCCTCCACTGAGGCAGAAAAGGTGGCAAATGCTTTGTTAGAGATTTCAGCAGGGTAGGTTTCCCAAAAGTAATACTGACTGACAGAGGTGCCAATTTCATCTCAGACCTGCTGGCTTGTCTGTGGAAGCACTGTGGGATGAGGCACCTGAAGACCACCCTCTACCATCCCCAGACTAATGGTCTGGTTGAGAGGTTAAAATATATGATCAAGTCCATGCTACGGGCATTTGCAGACCAGTTTAAGAGGGAGTGGGACAAATATTTGCCCCACCCGTTTGCTTACAGACAGGTTCCCCAGGAATCCACAGGTTTTTCACCCTTTGAGTTGCTGTATGGGTACAGGGTGAGGGGACCTCTAGATTTAATTTGAGATGTGTGGGAACAGGGTGATTGTGAATCTCACAAGGTGTCTATTGTGGCATATGTCCTAAACCTCAGGACAAGGCTCAGAGAACTCATGGACTTGGCCCAGGAAAACCTGGCAGAACAACAGAACAACAGAAAAAGGTATGGTATGACAGGAATGCTTGAGCTAGAGAGTACACTGAAGGGCAGCAGGTAATGGTTCTCATTTCTGTCAGACACAACAAGCTGCAAGCAGCTTGGGAGGGACTCTACAAGGTGGTAAGAAAGGTAAGTGATGTTAACTACATGGTGGAACTGTTAGGCAGGAGGCAGGGGCACAAATTGTACCACGTTAACATGATGAAACCTTACCATGACAGGGAGGCCCTTGTGCTGAGCATTTGCAGTGGACTGCAGGAGGAGTCTGAGGGAGATCTGGTGACGGATTTCCTCAGTGAGGCTCAGACTGACCTCAGTGGAAGGGGTAGCAATGTCCCAGCAGCTGTCTCCTACCCAGGTTCGAGAAATCCAAGCAGTGTTACAGGAGTTTGGGGACATGTTCACTGGGAAACCAGGGTGCACCCACCTGGTGCAGCACCACTTGGATACAGGACCCCAAAGGCCTATCTGGCAGGCCCCTTATAGGATGCCTGAGAGAGTCAAACAGACTCCGAGGGAAATACAGGAAATGTTGGAACTAGGGGTAATTCAAGAGTCCAACAGTCCCTGGGCCTCCCCAGTGGTGCTGGTGCCAAAGAAGGATGGCAGCACCAGGTTTTGTGTGGACTACAGAAAATTAAACAGTCACACAGAGTCAGATGATTACCCCATGCCTAGGACAGATGAGGCCCTAGAGCTGAGTGGTGCTAAGTATCTTACAACTATTGATCTTACCAAGGGTTACTGGCTGGCGCCCTTGACTCCCAGTGCGAGACAGAAGTCAGCCTCTGTGACTCCTTTTGGCTTGTATTAGTTCACAAAGATGCCCTCTGGGATGAAAAATGCTCCAGTGACTTTCCAGAGGCTGGTAGATCACATCCTAGCAGGAGTAGGAGGGTTTGTCCTTTCTTTATTGCCATCTACAGCCATTCCTGGCAAGAGCACCTTCAACATGTCAGGGAGGTGCTGGGCAGACTACAGAGGGCAGGGTTGACCATTTAGCTCAGCAAATGTTAGGTGGATATAGCAGAGGTCTCCTACCTGGGACATAATGGGGAGTGGTAAGATCAGTTCAGAATCTGCCAAAGTAGAAGCCATTTGGGCATGGCCTGCACCTGTTACCAAAGAGCAGGTGAGGGCATTCTTAGGGACAGCAGAGTACTACAGAAAGTTCGTTTCCAGTTATAGTACCATAGCTGCTCCCCTCACAGACCTGACAAGGAGGAACAGGCCAGATAAGGTAGTGTGGACCCCAGCATGTGAGCAGACATTCCAGAAGCTTAAAGAAGCTTTGGGGGGACCCCCTGTGTTAGCCAGTCCAGATTACAGCCAAGAATTTGTTGTGCAGGTGGATGCTTCGAATCATAGGGTGGGGGGAGCTGTACTTAACCAGATTTCTTCAGAGAGGGAAAACAGCACCCAGTAGTTTATCTCAGTCATAGGCTCCAACCCAGGAAGGAATGCTATGCAGCTGTAGAAAAGGAATGTCTAGCCATAATGTTGGCACTGCAGAAACTTCAACCTTATCTGTATGGAAGAAAATTCACCGTAGTTACAGATCACAATCCCCTAACATGGTTAAACACAGCCAGCCAGCAAAATACCAGGTTGCTAAGATGGAGCCTAGGGTTGCAAGCATATGATACGATAGGTTAGTGCAAGCACCGCAGTGGGATTAGAAATGCCAACACAGATGGGGTCTCAAGACAGGGAATGGGGTAAGATATACTCAGACCTAACCCTCTCAAGCAACTTTTCTCAAGGGTCCCTTGAAAGACTAGCTTGAGTTCTCCGGGAGGGGGGGTATGTGAAGTATTTTGTAGATAATTCTGTCATTTGTAAATATTAATGTAAGCCACAGGCTTGTTCTCTTAAATGTGAAAAGACTGTACTGGATGTTGAACTGAAAAAAATGTAACAGTGCACTGTGCTGTAAGAAAGATGATAAGTCAAGCATTTCATGACAGTCTTTGATCTCAGGGCCCAGAGCCGAGATGTCTGGATGAAGGAATTCTGGCTACTGTTTTGAGACCAGAGTTAATTGCTAGAATTTGCATGTATAAATTATTTTATTGCTCTGGCTTCCTGACCAGCTGCAAGATCAAAAGGGCTATTAACCTCCGAGTTTCTGTTAGCCCGGGAACCAGAAAGATATTATGTAATCTGAAATGAATCCGTGGTACTGTGTTATCAATTTAAGGACAGAAAGAATGAGGGCATTTAGGATTTTGTCTTGAGACCAACTCACCTCACCAGTACTCTGCCTGTGTTCTATGTGTAACTTTATTTTAGAACTGTGTTTCTCTTAGATATAGCTAGAAACTAGGAAGATTAGATTAGTTTTTTTCTGTATTGATGTCAGAACTTTTCTACTGTATTATTTTAAGTATTTCTCTGTGATCTCTGAACTCTTGACTAGCACTGTGTAGTAAGAAGTACTGTCTTGTGTTTTTATTACTTATTATTAAATATTTTTAAACCTTTCAACTGTGGCTGTTTTGTGTAGAGATAATTTAAGCGCTAAGAGTACATTGCATGTATCTAGTGATATTGTACAAAGCCACTCCAATAGCCTTGCTGTTCAGTCACAGTTAACCATTTGGATAAAAATATTGCACAGTATAACTGGACACCCTTTCATAAGGGCCTTTTAGTCGCTGATAAATATTAGTGGGTGGTGGCAAGTGGTACTACCATATAGTCTGGGTAAAAGGGGCACAGCTGGAGAACCTGTACCAGTCTACCCCAGGAGTGTCTGTGTGGTTATATATAACTCTTATCTCAAAGTGCATATGTGTCAGCTACTTGGGCAGGGACACGAAGCACTGGTTGGGCAGAGAGGGTGCTGGAGGTTTTAGCTTGCCCATTAGGATGAGATCTGGGCCCTACAGCTGTGCCAGTGGGGAGTCTTATTGGAGACCTGGAGAGAAAGGGAGAAACCAGCCCCAGACTGAATGTGCTCTCTGTGTGACCTTAAGGGAAACTGTAGTTTACTGTGTGTGTATTTATTATCCTATCCCTATATGGACGCCCCTCACTGGTGTTAGGGGTGAGGATTGAGACTACTTGATTGCTGGGCCAGTGCATGGGCATCACAAAGTCAATGATGCATTAGATTTAGGTAAATTACTTCCAGCTGCATACCTGTACTTGGCCAAATCCTTTGATACCATTCCACATTCTTGCACCACTGATAAGCAAACTGCATCACAAACAGAACATAGTGTATTAGTGTTGGAGGCACACACTTTCTTCTGAACAAAATTAGTTAGCAACAGCCCCCCCCCCCCGGAATTGGTCTGCTTTGGTATCTAGATATCTGATGCTAAGGCTAACACCAACAGTCCATGGATGACGAAGTTTGCTGATGATTGCAAACTTGAAGCTGCCAGAAATACCCCTACTTACATCTGGACTCTAAGAAAGCTTAATATGCATTAACAAATCATGCTTAGACCATGAAATTAAAATGTCAAAAAATGGAGCACCGTGTCCTTTGGCAAACCTGGGCACCCCTGTTACCATCACATAAGTGATGACTCTATTAGGGACTTGGGCACATTAAATGTC
>NC_056728.1:1675667298-1675742298 GCF_019279795.1 Protopterus annectens
TATTAACTGGAAATTGTCCACTCTTATTAAGCATCTGTTGGGTTGTTTGTTTATGATAACTTGTTGCAGTTAAACTCTTTTTTCTAGTTGCTCCTTTAGCTGTTTAAAACTTTCATTTAAAGGCTCACTGCTGCTTTTCAGCTGTGAGTAACATTTCTGCTGTTTGTTCTAAGTAGTGGGGATATTTGTAGCATTTCCATATTCAGGCTTGTATTTGGGCATAGTGTTTGTGGAGGCTGTGTGTCTGAGCACATAATTCAGGGACATCTTGTTTTAGCCAAAGCCATCAGGCATTTCAGTGAGAGAGAATTGTTTGAGGTCATTGGCTGACTGAGGTCTCCTGGACTACAGTTTAGACTAAGCACCTCATTGGTTCTTTTGAGATTTCTTTCTTAAAAGCTGTCTCAGGTTTCAACTTTCTGTTACCTAAGAAGCTCATTTGTGAGTGTTCAGCCATTTTACAGTGAGCTGATCGAAGGAAGGACACTCAGCAAACTCGGAGCTACAATATATAACATTAAGTATCCTGTTTTTTGTTTATTTTGTTCTTTATTTCTTTGTTGTTTATAGCACTTTGTGTACTGTGTATTTTTTCTAGCTAGTTTCACTGTGTGTGAGGTATTAACTGGAAATTGTCCACTCTTATTAAGCATCTGTTGGGTTGCTTGTTCATGATAACTTGTTGCAGTTAAACTCTTTTTTTCTAGTGGCTCCTTTAGCTGTTTAAAACTTTCATTTAAAGGCTCACTGCTGCTTTTCAGCTGTGAATAACATTTCTGCTGTTTGTTTCCCACCCTCCCTCCCTGTCGGTATAGTGTTTTTATAGTTGGTGGCTTTGCAGTTGCCCGCCCCTAGTGTAAATTTGATCTTGGACCCTCCTCCCAGTCTAGTGTCATTACCTCATTCTACCCAGTACAGGGAGAGCATTTGAGAAGGCCAATCAGCATAGTTTCTGCTACTCCTTTCTCTCTTTCCAAAAAAAAAAAAAAAAAAAAAAAATGTATCTGCTTTTACTGTATTTGTGTTTTTTCCTACTTTATTTTGCTTTTGCGTCATCTTAAAAGTACTCAATTGTATTTATTACTGCTTGGTGTAACTCATTGTAAGCCTTTTAGTTTAAGCACCTGGGCTTCAGACCAGTTTTACATTAGGAAGGTTTGTGGTCTGCACTGTAGTGGCAGAACAGGTAGCTTACATCCTTCTAAGTTGGGAACTGCTGATTGAGGGCTCAGTGTCTGTTATTCTAAAAGTGTATTAATTCTGGTTTAAGCACTTGGGCTTGAGGCCAGTTATTTTACATTAAGAGGGTTTGTGTTCTGCACTCTTGTGGGAGGAGAGGCTGGACTCTGTCCTTCTGAGCTGGGAATTTCTGGTTAAAGCTTATAGTGCTTGCATATTTGAACTGCTTCTTACTGAAATTGGTACACCTTATTTGCTGTAGCATAGACTAGATCCAGGCCTGCTGAATCTAGCTTTGTTTGTATAAGTTGAGCACTAATCCAGGCATTCTTTAAAGTATTCAGTTGTATTTATTACTGCTGGTAGTAACTTGATTAAAGTGTAGCTATCATTTCTAAGTCTTTTGGATTAAGCACTTGGGCTTCAGACCAGTTGTTTTACATTAGGAAGGTTTGTGGCCTGCACTGTGGTGACAGGACAGGTAGCTTACATCCTTCCAAGTTGGGAACTGCTGATTGAGAGCTCAGTGTCTGTTATTCTAAAAGTGTATTAGTTTTGGTTTAAGCACTTGGGCTTCAGGCCAGTTATTTTACATTAAGAAGGATTGCGGTCTGCACTCTTGTGGGAGGAGAGGCTGGACTTTGCCCTTCTGAGCAGGGAATTTCTGGTTAGAGGCTTATAGTGTCTGCATATTCTAACTGTTTCTTACTGCAATTGGTACACCTTGTTTGCTGTAGCATAGACTAGTTTCAGGCCTGCTGAATCTAGCTTTATTTGTTGCTTGTTGTTTGTTTATTTCCCTGAAACACTAATTCCACCTAAAATGCGGCCTTTTAGCACTTCTGTGGATCCCTAGTGATATCTACATTGCTTACTGTACTTATTTCCTTGTTTCACTTGAAAGAAAGTTACTGTTTGTCGTTTTTGCATTTAAGTTACCTGTAGCACATTGCATTTAAGTTACCTGGCACTTGCTCACTAAAGCAATTATATAAGTCAGCTCTAAAAAATTAAAAGCACTACACCCTCTCAAACTCCCCTTGAGTACCTTGTTCCCCATTGGCCCTTTTTTCAATTATAAAGGAATTCCCAATACTATTCTAGCATGTCCAAAGGTCAGTTGTCAATCTCCTCTCCGGTCCAGCTGGTGAATCTGGGAATCTTGAGGCAATGTTACAACTGCCTCATGTACACAGACAACCCTCTCCTCCTCCCAACAAATTCCAACACATGTGAGAGATGCAACCATATAGCCAAACTGGAGGCTAAGCTCTCTCAACTCAGTACTGGTGTAACCAGTCAGGAGGAGAAGGAAACCACACTCACTACAATTCCAGTCTCACATAGACCTACCACGACAACAAACCAAACACATAAACACACAAAAACATACTCAGAGGCTCTAAACAAAAATCTGCCTAAGCAGCAGAGACCTCCAAAGCAGACACCCAAGCAACCGCTACCCCAAAAGAAAACACGTGCAACACATAGCTCACAAAGCCAGTGTGCTGAACAGTCACAGCCCTTAAGGCTAAACAACACACCTGATACACTTGTAATAGGTGACTCTATCGTCAGGCACACTGACGTCCCGCTCACCAGGCTGAACAAGGAGTAGGTCACAGTGAGCTGCCTGTCGGGCGCTAGGATCCGCCACATAACACAAGCACTCAGGTCACTCCAAGGCAAGTACAAATATGACTCAGTCATTGTCCATGCTGGTGTGAATGACCTGAGACGTACCTCCCTGGACTACATGAAAAGAGACATAGAGGAGCTCTCTGAGCATGTAGCCCAGGCCGGTATGACCCTGACCTTGAGTAGCATCTTACCCTCACCAAGAATTATGCCACAATATGAAGACAAGATGATCAATTTCAACAATTGGCTTAAGTGTTGGTGTCATTCAAAGGGGATCCAATGCCTGTCTGCCTGGGATGACATGCTCGACAAGCCACGATGCTTCGCTAGGGACGGCTTGCACCTGTCACCCCTGGGCTTTCGGATATTGGCAAAGGCTCTTGCTTCCCCATAGTGCCTTTTTTAGGCAAGGCTCAAAAGACAAACCCACCTCCATAGGTATCACAAGGGATAAGAAACTAAGAGTAATGCTACTCAACGCCAGAAGTTTAAACCTCAAGATGCATGCACTTGAAACTCTCCTTAGCATGGAGAACATCGATATCTGTGCGGTAACAGAAACCTGGTTCAAGGCTCCCGAGAGCACCCCAGCACTACCAGGTTATACCTCATACCATGCTTTTCGGCCCCAAAACTTGGACCGAACCACAAAAGGAGGGGGAGTATCAATATTCGTCAAAGATACCCACACCTCCAGGTTGGTAGCACAGCACGAAGCATCAGAGACTATCCATGTGCAACTAACTCTGGGTAAAACTGCCTTCCAGTTTATAGCCTGCTACAGACCACCCTCCCAAACACAGGAACCCCACTTGGCCTTCCTGAGAATACTGGAAAATATGAAGGTCTCTCCAAACACCATTATATTGGACGACTTCAACTACCCAAACATAGACTGGGAGCATTACTCTAGCTCCAACACCCTAGCCCAAAGGTTCCTAGAATTTATAAACTCAGATGCTATGGAACAACTTGTTACCACTCCCACAAGAGGGGAAAACATACTGGACCTGATCATCACCAACATGGGGACACTATGCTCCAGACCAGAAGTGTATCCCTCACTGGTAAGATCAGACCATAAACTAATCTCACTGGATATTCACATCCCGACCCCACCCCCTGCCCAGAAAACCACAGAGAAAAACTTCTCTAAAGCAAATTTCACATGCCTCAAAACCGAGGCAAATTCCTTCAAAGCCCCCGGGCCTGTGGAAAATACGGCCCAGACCGCAGAATCCTTTATAAACGCATTCTATGAACACCTTCAGGAATGCATGGATCATGCAATCCCAAATAAAACCAAGACCCAATCCTCCAAAGGCAGACGTCCTGTCTGGTGGACCCCAGCCATAAACAAACTATACAATAGAAGGAGGAAGCTACTACATGATAGAGCAAAATCCCAAAAAGGGAAGGCATCTCTGATCAGTATTAGCAAAAAACTATGGGCACTCATAAAATCGTCTAAGGCCAGCTTCGAGAGAAAAATTGCACAGGACACTAGGGATAATCACAAGGCTTTCTTTAGTTATGTTAGGAACCTGGGTGGGAATTCCCAGATATGCTCAGAATTAGTCCAAAATGACAAAAAATACACCAAGCCCACAGACATTGCCAACATCCTAGCTGACAGGTTCAGTGCAAACTTCTCCCCCGTCTCCCCACCAAAAGGGCAATTATCTATCCCAACAGAGTGTTGCCCCCCTGACATCTCAGATGCTCAGGTAAGAGCCGCCCTCTCCAAAGCAAAAAACACAGCATCAATGGGACCAGATGGTGTCCCGGGCTGCGTCCTACATGAACTCCAAGAAGAGCTAAACCCAAACATAAAACTACTGTTCAATCTTAGCCTTACTACAGGATATGTACCCAAAGAGTGGCGTACAGCAACAGTGGTCCCTCTCCACAAAGGTGGTGCCTCAACGGATCCTGACTAGCTTGGTCTGCAAAGCTATGGAAAGGATCATCATGGACCTCATAAATAAAGATATTGGGGACCTACAGACACTGGATCCTACCCAGTTTGGCTTTGTTAAGGGCAGATCCTGCCTCTTAAACCTGGTTGATTTCTTTGAAACAGTCACCAAGGCCATTGACGAGGGGAAGGTGGTCCACACAGCCTACCTGGACCTCACAAAAGCCTTCGATACAATACCCCACTCGGGTATTATAGATAAGCTCACCAGCTTAAATATAAACCCCTATGTCACTAGATGGGTTGCAAACTGGCTCAAGGACAGAACCCACATGGTTAGAATTGCTGGAGCCATGTCAGACTCCAAACCAGTTACAAGTGGCGTCCCACAAGGCTCAGTCCTGGGACCTCTCTTGTTCGGTATATATTTCTCGGCAGTACAGGCCAACACGGAAGGACTGTGGCTGACCAAGTTCGCAGATGACTGCAAACTGGGCGCCATAATCAACTCTCCAGCCGACACAAGCATCCTCCAAAAGGGCCTCATAGAAACAGACAACTGGTGCCAGAGCCATGGCCTCAAGCTAAATGCCAAAAAGTGTATAGTCATCCCCTTGGCAAAAACAAAGTGCCCACAAATTACCACATAGGTGGTAATCCATTAAGTACAGAAGAAGTCATTAGGGACCTGGGGACCCAAGTTAATAGCAATCTCTCATTTGACAACCACATGGTCAAAGTGGTTAGAAAAACATTTTATATAGCCCACCTAATCATGAAGGGATTCACATCTAGATCAGGGGAGGTCATCGTACCTATTTACTCATCCCTCATCAGGCCCATAATTGAGTACAATGCCCCTTTTGGGATGTACCTTACCAGATACCTGCAGCAACTGGAAAGACCCCAAAAGTACCTCACCAAGAGGATCAAAGGGCTCAAACAGATGCCATATGCTGCCCGGTTAAAGAAACTCCAGCTCTACTCAGTGGCATACCGCCTGCTCAGAGGCGATCTGTGCCTGAAGTATAAAGCCATGTCCAACCCGGAATTAATGGACATTCTGCACCTCAGAAAATCCAAATCCCATCGAGCTACGCGCTCGAGAGACTTGAACCTCAGCACTGAAATAAATAGGACATGCTGGAGGGACAGATTCATAACCCAGAGGCTCCCTTCACTCTGGAATAAAATCCCAGTCCAGGTTAGGCAGAGTCCCACATTGACTCTCTTCAAGAGGAATCTTGATGAGTGGATGGGAGATCGTAGGTTTACTCCGGCTATCACTTCTGTGTCACTGTTAGACAGAGGCACAGTATACTAACCTCAAAAAAAGGGCATAGCAAAATTGATTTAAAATGGGTGGCGAAAGCCAAACACACTCTGGCTAGGCTTATAAATGCCCTAGGGCAGATAGCCTAGTATGAACCTATGAACCTATATGTTATGCCCTTTGTTCTTTTAGTGAGTAACCTCTGTGGATGTTCCAGTTGTTGGATACATCTCGTTAGATACATACCAAAGGGGGAATTGCACTACGTGATAGGTCTGATAAATGCTAAATACAGTGGAAAAATTACTTCCTTGGACCTAGATGCCATACCTTTGCTTATAAGTTGTGCAACATAGAATGATTTCCTCACTACTGTAGATACATGATGGTCAAAGGCTAGATTACTGTCTATCTGTATCCCAAATCCCTGACTACTGCACCAGTCACTGTTGACTTTGAAGTACGTATATATCTAGTTGCACAATCTAGAGAACATAGTATCAACCACAAGTGTCAGAGGAGAAGTCTGATTACAAGAGTAAGATAGTGCACGTTTGAAAGGATGGCATCACCATGTTTTGACAAAGGAGGTGTGTGTGTGTGTGTGTGTGTGTGTTTGTGTGTGTGCTAAAAGGGATTGAAATTGGTGATAGGACTGTCTCCAACTGTAAAGGTAAACATCATATATGTGGGTAAAACCTTTGCTACCTATCACTAAGTATACATGCTCATTTTAGTAAGTCACTACTTGAAACAAACCACCTACCTATCTACTGTAGTTACACAATCTAGAGTACACAGTATCAACTGCAAGCATCACAGAAGAAGTCTGATTGTAAGAGTGAGTTAATGCACATTTGAAAGGATAACTTTATCAGTGTGCTGCAGAACAATTGCTTGTTTTAAAAGGGAAAGAAGCTGATGGGAAGCCGTCATCCAGTGTAAATTGTTCTCTTGAGTGCAAGTGTGCACAAGTGATCTGTAGGGAAGCCAGTTCTAACTAGTAGTGGAGACACACACACACGCACACACACACACACACACACATACACACACACACACACACACACACACACACACACACACACACACGCACGCACACACACACACACACACACACACACACACACACACACACACACACACACACAAATACTAGTCAGTCACTGCTGAATTCAAACCACCTACTTATCTATTTACTCACTCTAGAATATGTAGTGACAACTTCAAACAGCACAGGGAAATTCTGACTACAAGAGGGAGATACTGCACATTTAAAAGGATGACATCATCAGTGTATTGCAGGGCAGATAGTATGCATCACATATTTGCATGGAAAGGAATGTGTCTAACGCATTAAAACAGCAATGTGTTGATTACAGGTAATTACATAATGCTCAAATAAGTTATATATCCTTTCATTCATGGGCACTGTGGAAGTGTGAGTGAGATGTATTTGTTTTCACATTATGATGACCATTGTCAATGATGGGTGATAATCACAGTTGTGAAACAGTGGAGTGACAACCAAACATTCCTCACTGTTTAGCTAAGGATCATTGTATGTATAGCTTCATTATTTGATGTGTCATTGTCAATATTTCCTAGTGTTTGAACAATGTGGAATGTAAATACAAAACATACAAGTGAAATATAGGAAGGCACACTATTTAATAATACTCAGTACATATGTGTGTCTAAAGGTTCCACAACATTGTATATCATTTCCAAGTATAATGTGTTGGAGTGCAAACATAACTTACATAATGTAGTGTTTAGACAGCATCACAGTTAAATCATCTTATCATGAGTACAAGTCATTAAATCATGCACAAGTAATATAAACCACTGACAGTATTTTTTCATGCAGTCAAAATCAGTTCCTGAAGTGTACTGCTAACAACATCATTTGTGCGACTGATGACAAAATATTAGTGCATGCATAATTATATTTTGAGTTTTTAAACTTAGAATGGTGGTATATGGTGCGCCATTTCAACCTACGTGCACATAAGGAGTGCAGACATATACACAGGTCTGATCGATTACAGATCATATGTGTGTCATGTTGTTTTCTGTGTCATTATTTAGATGTGCGTTATGATAATGGCAGTAAGGTACTTTGTTATATGGATAATACAGGTGCATGCTTAGACTGTCGTCATACCTGGTGAATGTCTACATATTTAAGGCATGCTGTACTGTTCTGTATTCAATTGTATGTGTCTCTATGACATCACTGAGTTCATGATAACATACCTCCATGTGTCAAATACTTCAGAAAATGCTGGCAATGCTAATGACTTACTCCTACCATGTTCTGTGTGTATAGCAGCAATACTTTTAAATTGTGCCTAGCATTGTATAATTATTACCATTAAATCCTTGATTTGACTAAATGTCTTGCGGTTATTGCTGGGAAGGTATGAGGAGGTCTGGGCTGAGTATGAACCACATAAGGGACAGAGTATGTTACTGCCTGTGGAATAATAGATATATCCATAAATCCATAGGGCAAAATTTAATATGAAATGATAATGCTCATAATTTTAGACCTGATGCTGGATTCAAGCACAGCTAATCTGCATAGACAGTATATAGACGTGATCATTAGCTGATCACTCCACAAAACAAGGCAAATGTCAAGTGTTAAAATGCATGCATTTGAAGGGACTATGGAAACACTATAAAGCAAGGGAGTTTGTGTCCGTCATACTTCATAACAGTAGTTACAATTGAAACATCCCATACGATATACATTCAATTGTGAAGCCTGTTCAATGTATGATAATAACTGTGTCCTCATAATATTATCAGTCTTTCTTTGCACAGTGTAGCAAGGCTAAGCACAGTAGCATGAGATGAAGCATACTAATGCATCTGAATGCAACAATTCACTGTTTTTTCCATAAGAAGTGAACTGTCCTTTGTATTTTGTTACAGTTACTAGTTGATGCCAGGCATTATGCATATGCCAAGGACAAAAAGTGACAACACCAAAGAGGAAAGAGAAAGAGAGACAGTGAGAGAGAGAGCCAGAATACTCAGTAATTCCACTTGTTACACACAAGATAAAAAATAACAATTAAAATCCACTTTATTGCACACAATGGCACAGAAATAAACATGATTGAGTGCTTTCTTCCCCTGACTTGGGATTTCATCAGAATCAACAACTCATTTCCTGAACATTTAATTTATACAAAAATCATGCTGACGTCACTAATTGATACAAATACATTGAAACACATCATACACTAAAACCATATTTATTAACTACTGTGGTTTACTAAAACTTTAAAATCTTATAAACAAATATATTTCTCTATTATTACCAACCATTAACCTAATATTGCTTTGTTGGTCAAAATAGGCTTAAGAGAGATTACTTCATTTAACCCTGGACTTTGACAGGCTTGCAGCCTTATCTGCCATTTTGTCTCTCTTCCTTCTATATAACATCTAAAATCTCCCCCCTGTGGTTTGGTGATACGTTTTCTAAAATTCCATATAAAAAACCTTCAAAGTTAGAACATCCTTTTGAGTGTTTAAAAAGTGCATTATTAATATTGCATGTGGACATCTGGTAATAGTGTTCGTAAATCCTGTCCCTCAAGCGTCTCTCTGTCTTCCCGAAATAGAACACGGGACAGGATTTACACATAGCCAGATACACAACCCCTTTTGTCTGACAATTTCCCTTGCCAAACCAAACTTTTGTTTTTAGTGTATTGCTTATAGTTGTGTTCTCTTTATCAAAAATATATTTACATTGTGAACATGTCCCACATTTTGTAGTGCCACATTTTGGGTTACCATGACCTTTAAACATTCCTTCAAACAACTTCTTTAAGTTAGTACCAGTCTTAAATACAAAAGAGGGCTTAGTCCCAACAACTGACCATAAGGTGGGATTACTTTTCAAAATTGCCCAATTATTCTCAACAATATTAATTACATCATGTGCCCTGGTCCAGTATAGAACTACCATAGCTCTTTCATATCTGTCCCCTTCAACTTTTTCATTTACAATTTCATTGTTGTTAACAATAAAGGGGGTCCCTAAGAGGGGTTTATATTTTTCTCCACTCTTTCCATACGTATTCCATGTTCTCATTTGCAAACTTATTTGGATAACCCCTTTCCAAGAACATGTCAGAAAACATTTTTAGCTCCCCTTCCACTTCTTCCTCCCTAGAGGTCATCCAGGCAACTTGAACGAGTTGCCCCTTGATGATCCTTTTCTTTTGGTGCTGGGGATGGTTGCTGGTGTATTCCAGAAAGGAATTGCTGAAAGTGGGTTTCCTGTAAACTTTTGATTTAAACCCTGTTTTTCCTTTTTCAATGAATGTGTCCAAATAATTAATACCATTGTTGTTACTCATGTGGGTGAATTTCAAGAAACTAGATTTTTGGTTCAGATGCATGTCGAGGGATCAGTTGCTAGTATCCTCTCCTGCTCAGCTGGTGAACCTGGGAATATTGAGGCAATGTTACAATTGCCTCATGTACACAGACAACCCTCTCCTCCTCCCACAAAACACAAATACATGCGAGAGATGCAACTATACGGCCAAACTGGAGGCTGAGCTCTCTCAACTTAGGATTGGCAAGACCAGACAGGAGGAGAAGGTTACCACACACACTATAGACCCAGTCTCACAGAGTACCATCACAACCTCAAATCATACACATAAACACACAAAGACATACTCGGAGGCTCTGATCAGAAATCTACCAAAACAGCAGAGGCCACAAAAGCAGACACCCAAACAACCACCACCTCAGAACACAACACCTGCAACACATAGACCTCACAGTCAGGGTGTCAAACAGTCACAGCCCTTAAGGCCAAACACAATGCCAGACACACTAGTCATTGGTGACTCCATAGTCAGACACACTGACATCCCGCTCACCAGACTGAGTAAGGAGAGAGTTACAGTAAGCTGCCTGTCGGGCGCTAGAATCCGCCACATAACGCAAGCACTCAGGTCTCTCAACAGCAGGTACAAATACGACTCAGTCATTGTCCACGCTGGTGTAAACGACCTGAGGCGTACCTCCTTGGACTACATGAAAAGAGACATTGAGGAGCTCTCTGATTATGTAGCCCAGGCAGGTATGACCCTGACCTTGAGCAGTATCCTACCTTCACCAAGAATGATGCCACAATACAGAGATAAGATGATCAGCTTTAACAATTGGCTTAAACTCTGGTGTCATTCAAAGGGGATCAATGTCTGTCTGCCTGGGATGACATGCTGGACAAGCCACGCTGCTTCAAGGGACGGCTTGCACCTGTCACCCTGGGATTCGGATATTGGCAAAGGCTCTTGCCACCCCATAGTGCCTTTTTAGGCAAGGCTCAAATTCTAAACCTACCACCCTAGAACACAAAAAGGAAAAAACTAAGGGTAATGCTGCTCAATGCCAGAAGTCTAAATCTCAAAATGCACGCACTCGAGGCCCTTCTCAGTATGGAGAACATCGATGTCTGTGCTGTGACAGAAACCTGGTTCAAGGCTCCTGAGAGCACCCCAGCACTAACAGGTTTTACCTCATACCATGCGTTCCGGCCCCAAAATCCGGACAATACCAAGAAAGGAGGGTATCCATATTCATCAAGGACACCCACACCTCAAGACTGGTGGCAACATACGATGCATCGGAGACCATCCAGGTGCAATTAACCATAGGCAAGACTGCTCTGCAAATTGTAGCATGTTACAGGCCACCCTCACAAACTCAGGAACCTCACATGGCTTTCCTGAAAACACTGGAGGATAAATGTATCTCCAAACACCATCATACTAGGTGACTTCAATTACCCTAATATAGACTGGGAACACTACTCAAGCCCAAACACCCTAGCCCAAAAGTTCCTGGAATTCATAAACTCAAATGCCATGGAACAACTAGTCACCATCCCACAAGAGGAGAAAACATACTTGATCTCATCATCACGAACATGGGAGCACAATGTTCAACACCGGAGGTATACCCCTCACTGGTGAGATCAGATCACAAACTAATCTTGCTGGAGGTCCTCATCCCACCCCCACCTGAAATAAAAGACCACAGTAAAAACTTCTCGAAAGCCGACTTCACACTTCTAAAGACTAGTGTGGTCTCCTTTAAGGCCCGAGCAGTGGAAAACAGTACTCAAGCCGCTGAATCACTTACAAATGCCTTCTACCAGCACCTGCAGGACTGCATGGATAAGGCAATCCCAAGCAAAACAAAGACTCTTTGTACCAAGGGCAAGCGTCCAGTCTGGTGGACCCCAGCCATAAACAAACTCTACAACAAAAGGAGGAAGCTACTACAAGATAGAGCAAAATCCTTAAAAGGTAAAACACCTTTGATCACTATAAGTAAAAGCTAAGAGCTCTCATAAAATCATCCAAAGCAAATTTTGAGAGAAAAATAGCTAAAAGACTCAAAAGACAATCATAAGGCCTTCTTTAGCTATGTTAGAAACCTGGGAGGAAACTCCCAGATATGCTCAGAACTAGTTCAAAATGATGTGAAGATTACTGATCCTACAGACATTGCCAACATACTGGCTGACAGGTTCAGTGCAAACTTCTCCCCTCCCCAAAAGGAGAGATATCTATACCAAATGGTTGCAGCCCCCAAACATCTCAAACGCCCAAGTGAGAACTGCTCTCTCCAAAGCAAAAAACAGCATCCATGGGACCTGATGGTGTCCCAGGCTGTGTGCTCCACGAACTCAACGAGGAATTAAACCCACAGCTAGGACAGCTGTTTAATCATAGTCTCACCTCTGGATACGTACCCAGGAGTGGCGCACTGCGACTGTGGTCCCACTTCACAAAGGCGGTGCCTCCACAGTCCCTGGAAATTACTGCCCAATTAGTTTGACAAGCCATATCTGTATAGCTATGGAGTGGATCATAATGAACCTCATAAATAGAGACATAGGAATTTGCAGACTTTGGATCCAACCCAGTTTGGCTTTGTCAAAGGCAGATCATGCCTTTTAAACTTGGTTGACTTTTTGAAACAGTCACCAAAGCCATTGATGAGGGAAAGGCAGTCCATACAGCCTACCTCGATCTGGCGAAGGCCTTCGACACAATACCCCACTCGGGTATCATTGAAAAACTCATCAGCTTAAATGTTAACCCATACATCACAAGATGGGTTGCAAACTGGCTGAGTGACAGAACCCACAGGGTCAGAGTTGCTGGCGCCATGTCAGACTCAAAGCCTGTCACAAGTGGTGTCCCACAGGGCTCAGTCCTGGGCCCACTCTTGTTTGGCATCTACTTTTCGAAGTACAAGCAAACACAGGAGGGTTATGGCTGACAAAGTTTGCAGATGACTGCAAACTGGGCCGTGGAAAACACATCTGACACAGATATCCTTCAGAAGGGTCTCACAGAAACGGATGACTGGTGCCAGAGCCATGGCCTAAAGTTAAATGCCAAAAAATGCATAGTCATACCCTTCGGGAAAAACAAGGTTACCCCTAGCTACCATATAGGTGGTAATCCTCTGGGCACAGAAGAAGTTATCAGGGACCTGGGGACCCAGGTTGACAGTAGCCTGTCATTCGACACCCATGTAGCTAAAGTAGTTAGGAAGACCTTCTACATTGCCCACCTTATCATGAAGGGATTCACATCTAGATCAAGGGAGGTCATAGTCTCCCTATACTCATCACTCATCAGACCAATGATTGAGTACAATGCCCCATTCGGAATGTATCTGACCCGACACTTGCAGCAGCTGGAGAGGCCACAAAAGTTCCTCACCAAAAGGATAAAGGGTCTCAAAAATCTGTCCTATGCTGCCCGACTGAAAGAACTCCAGCTCTATTCAGTCGCTTACCGCTTGCTCAGAGGTGACCTTTGCCTGACATACAAGGCCATGTCTAACCCTGATTTGATGAATATGCTTCACCTCAAAAAATCTAGATCCATCAGAGCCACAAGGGCGGGAGACTTAAACCTCGACACGGCTATTAATAGGACGTGCTGGAGGGATAGATTCATCACCCAAAGACTCCCTATGCTGTGGAACAAAATCCCGGTATATGTGAGGCAGAGCACCTCGCTGGCCATGTTCAAGAGAAATCTTGACCAATGGATGGGAGATCGCAGATATACTCCAGGGATTACCTCAGTGTCACTGCTAGACAGAGACACAGCAAAATAATGGGTATAGTTCCCCATACAAAAGGGGTGGCGTAAGCCACAAAACTATGGGCTAGGCTTATAAATGCCCTCGGGCAGATAGCCTAGTATAAACCTATGAACCTATGAACTCTCTGCCTTCTGTATAACATCTAACCCCCCCCCCCCCCAGGATTTGGTGATACTTTTCTAAAATTCCAAATAAAAAACCTTCAAAGTTAGAACATCCTTTTGGGTGTTTAAAAAGTGCATTATTAATATTGCATACTTGCTGTACCAGACCAAAGAATAAAAATGTTGTCCAAATAATGGACGTAAAGTTTTATCTATATAAATAAAAATGTAAATGTTCATTTGTTCAAAATCTTAAATCTCCGAAAGTTCTTCACCGATTGCTTTGAAATTTTCACACAATGTTGCATTCGAATATGCACGTGTTTTTACATACCTACTATTATATAGATGTCACACATTGCATTCAAATATGCGTGTGTTTTTATATACCTACTATGGATTCTATATATTTGTATACAAATAAGCAATTTTTATATGTTTTTGTTATAACTTTCTTACTTCTTTTTCAGTGCAATCGATCTGCTTTAGTTCATCCAAATAATGCCTCGCAGAAGATCAAACTTAGGTCGTTGTACTCGTGGAGCGGAAGCAGTGCGACGAGTAATTGCAAATCAAACTGAGGAAGAACAGGCATCATCAAACGAGTGAAACAGACAAAGACTGGCTCAAATACATGCCGAGGAAGCAGCAGAGTGATGTGCAGCCAGACATGAGGATGCACGGTTGCGAGCATGGCGATCGCGTTCTGCAGCTTCAGATCTGCTTCGTTCTCCTTGATTGACACCAGCAGACGAAATAAATGCTTGCCTGAAATACTCTACTTTGTGGCGACATGTAAAGATGTTAAAATTACCTTCAAATATGTGTGTCCAGCTGAAAAACAATCGATCAGCTGAAATATTCTCACATCAATTGCTGGAAATTGGGAACGGAAAGGTGTCGGTTGATTTGACCTCAGGACGAATTTCTTTGCCTCATAACTTCTGCAATTTAGTGCCGTCTAAAGAAGAATTGGTTGAAAAAGTATTTCCCAATATTCAAACCAATTAAAGAATCACAACTGGCTGACTGAATGAACTATTCTTGCAGCCAAGAACAAAGACGTCTACAAACTTAACAATATTATTCAGTCTAACATTCAAAGCGAGGCAGTCACATACAAGTCCGTCGACAATGTTGTGGAAGCAGATGAAGCGGTTAATTATCCAACAGAATTTTTGAATTCATTCGATCTGCCAGGGATGCCACCGCACGTACTGCAATTGAAAATCGCCGTGCCAATTATCATGTTGCGAAATATCAACCAGCCAAAGCTTTGCAACGGCACGCGGCTTGCAGTAAAAAAATTAATGAGCAACGTCATAGAAGCAACAATCTTGACAGGACCTTTCAAAGGTGAAGATGTCCTCATTCCTCGCATTCCTATGATTCCAACGGATATGCCATTTCAATTTAAGAGATTGCAATTCCCAATTCGATTGGTGTTTGCAATCACCATCA
Organism: Protopterus annectens; assembly: GCF_019279795.1. NCBI lineage: Eukaryota > Metazoa > Chordata > Ceratodontiformes > Protopteridae > Protopterus > Protopterus annectens. The sequence goes on from NC_056728.1 coordinate 1,675,683,050, forward strand.
ACAAAGCTCAGGGCCAATCTTTAGAATTGTGCGGTTTAGATCTACACACAGATTGCTTCTCACATGGACAATTATATGTTGCGTGTTTTAGGGTCGGCAAACCAGACAATCTCTATATCTGCACAAACAATGGAACAACAAAAAATATTGTATACCCACAAGCATTGTGAAATTAAACATATTAGAAATGTGCGCTTTCTCTTTTCTTTCTTTTCCATTTAACCAGACTGAGCCACAGCAACGCATGGGTGGGTACAGCTACTATATTTATAAAACTCACTCTTGACTACATTGTTATTCTCCCATTCCAGCAAAACTGAATTTGCATATATAGGGGTGAAGGAAGCACCCATAGCAACCCCTCTACATTGCTTGAAATATTCACCCTCAGACATTATATAATTATAATCAAGAACAATTAGTAATCCAAAATTGATGCCAGCAGTAGAAACCAGAAACCAAAAACAACAAAGCCCCAAGGAGGAACGTATCCAATAAATGAAGTGAAACTGATTAAAATTAATGTATTTAATGGTCCTTGTAACACAACCACAAGTATTAACGCTTCAAAACAAACAAAATGCGTTTTCGTAAAAACTTCTTCAGACAATGCAAAACCAAGTGGGAGTCTTTTGAGCTGTTATAAATGCAATTCAAATAACACTTGTATCACCTCATTGGTTAACCCTTGATTGAATGATTAATTAATCAGCAAGAACATTTCATTAAAAGGTATAGCTTCAGTATAAAGCAGTATAAAAGTATATTTGTCTCTGTACAATGTATGTATAGTAAATACATCAAATGTATAACATCAAGTATAAACAACATAATAAATTCATATATACATAACTAATATGTGAATACCATAGGAATATTAAAAATATTAAAAATATATATGTTTCTGTACGTTATATATATACACTTGAATTCTAATATCAAACATTAGTAATTGATTAATATGATAGTTTAATAAAATCTCAAACACATAAAAATATGTGTATTAGTTAATAATTGGTGGTTGATAATTTTTAATTTTATAGTTTTGCCTGTCTAAGTTTTAATACTGGTTTAATGGAGATGGTATCATTTGTCCAGGGGGGGTTGTGGCATCCAAAAAGATTTGCCAGAAAAGTTCCCGGTATTCTAACCGGCTTCCCACATACCCCCTCTGGTATCTTTGTCAACAACCTCTAATACAAAAAATAGGTAAATAGCTTCTGGACAGGTAATTTTATGACGAAATAGTGCATTTGTATGGTTTTGTTTACTTATTTCGTAACAATGCTCATAAATACGTGCTTTCAATTTCCTTTCGGTCTTTCCAACGTAGAAAGACCCACATATTTTACATGAAGCAAGATATACTAGTCCAGTTGTATGACAATTAGCAAAACCATTACTGTGTAATGTTTTGTTTCTACTAGTCAGTTCTAAGTTGCATCCATTGAATACATAACAACACTGGGAACAGAACCCACATTTGAAAGTACCTAACCTTGCACGACCTTTATTTCTGGTTTTATTCTCAAAAATGTTTTTGAAATTTGAGTCCCTTCTATATGTAAAATCTAATGGAATATTCCGTAAAGGTTCTAAGTCAGTAAATTCAAGAAATTTGGTCCATTCCCTAGTTATCACCTGCCTAATAACATCAGAATCACCATTGTAATCTAGTACATAAGTATCTTGTCTGTGGTTAGTATTATTTGCTGGAGTACCAATAGTATTAGAAATAGTTTGCCCCAAAATGGGAAGAAATCTGTCTAATCTACCTTTTTGAACTTCCTCTTTCAATGCTTTTAACAGTGGTAAAGGATACCCTCTATTAGCAAACATCCTACATACGTTTTCACTTTCCAATAAGAAGTCATTGTCTTCCGATGTCATCCGACTAATTCTCACAAGTTGCCCTTTTACCAGATTTTTCTTTTGGAAAAAAGGATGCCCACTCTGAAAATGCAGGTAGGAGTTGGAGAATGTCGGTTTTCTGTAAACTCTTGATGAAAATCTACCATCAACTTTGGAAATGTTAACATCTAGATAATTAAATGTTTCTTGGTTCACTTCATAAGTGAAATCCAAAAAATTGGTAGTATTTTTAATATATGACAAAAATTCCAAAAATGTTTCTTCCCCTGCTATCCAAAATATACAAATGTCATCTAAAAAGCGCTTGTATAGAATCCAACAATCTTGGTACTTGCTATTCAAAACAAAGGTGTGTTCCCACCAGGACATAACTATGTTGGCATAAGTTGGGGCACAATGAGCCCCCATTGCCACACCACGGTTTTGTTTGTAAAATTCTCCCTGGTGAAACATAAAGTTGTTTTTCAAAATAGTTTCCATCAAGGCTAGAATGGTAATAAAATCATTGTGTCTGAATGTACCAAAAGTAACCATATATTCCTCCAACCATAGTAAACCAATGTCATGTGGTATGCTTCCAAATAAATCAATGACATCAAGTGTAATAAACAAAATGTTGTCTCTATACAATTCTGGTTTTAAAATTCTCAAGAAGTCCCAGGAGTCCTTCAGTGTTGACACACCGAAGCTGAAAGTTCTTTCAACTTGTGGTCCACAAATTTAGCTAAGGGAGAAATAATAGCTCCTTCTGATGCCACAATAAGCCTGAGAGGTGGATCGGTGACATTTTTATGTACCTTGGGAATCCCAAACACCGAAGGCACTCTCGGTGTTTTGTTGAGTAAGTAGTTAAAATTCTCCAAAGAAATGGATCCTTCTAGTAAAAAGTCATTGAGCAAATATTGAATTTTGGAATAAGCTATATGAACTTCATTGAGTGAAACTAAAACATATTTGTCTGTGTTGCTTAGTTCTTCCTTCATCTTAGATTCATATAATAGAGCATCCATAAGAACAGTGCCCCCACCCTTGTCAGGTTGCATGATTCTAATGGAATGATTGTTAGTTAGTTCTTTCAGTAAATCTAATTCCTCAGTGTTAAGGTTCTTTTTATAATCAAGAACAATTCCCATAAAATCCAAAATCAACTCTATCTTATCATTGGAAAAGGTAGTGTTTTTCCGGATACTTTCTTCAAACAAATCCATGTCTTCTTCCCTAGGGATGGAGATAAACAAATCAACCACATCTATGGTTAAAAATATAATCTTGTTGTCCCATAGAGTCTCTGTAATTCTTCCTAAAAATCCCATGAATCTTTCAGTAAGCGTTGAGCATTATTTACCACATGTTTGTGCCATTTGTCAAGAACCACACCTAAAGGGTAAGTTTTTGAACCTCTCCCTGATACAATGGGTCTGAAACTATGATTTTCTACCCATTTGTGTGTTTTTGGGATCCCAAAGATGGTGGCAACAACCGGGTCTTTAACTTTTAAGATGTTGTAAGTACTGGGCAAGATCCTTTCATCTAATAAATATTTTTCAAGAAAATGATCTATTCGACTATAACTAATGTTGACTTCATTGAGAGATGCAGGGGCATATGTGGTAGTGTCATTCAATAATTTAAAAATTTCCTTTAAATATTGAATTTTATCAGAAATGACCATGCCTCCTCCCTTGTCGGGCCGCATTATTCTAATTGATTTGTCACTGACTATTTGGTCTAAAATGTCCTTTTCCTTGTTTCCCAAAGTTTCTGTCCTATTGGCTTTGTGTTCATCTGCTTTTAGGGCATAAATCTCCTCCATAATTGCTTTTTCCAACACATTAAGTGTTGGATCTAATGGTGGATTGAAAGTACTTTTACAACCAGATTCATTCCTAACCAGTCTAGTGTCATTTTTGTCTTGTTTAAACATCAGATAAGCCAGGTTTAACTTCCTTAAGAACATTTTTACTTTACTAAAATGGTGTCTGTATAGTCAAACTGTCTTTAGTAATATATTTTAGTGCCTTCATAAACAGTGTAAAATGTTCTTTCATAAGTTTTATATCTGCAAAATTATAAACATGATAACCTTTGTAAGAAAAGGTGATACTATCCTGCTTTATCTCTTCCTGATTTCTTATATAGGAATCCTGTATTAAAACCTGTTGTAATTTTTGTTTCTCCACTCTTTTTGGGGGTACTTCTGTCTTTGATTTTCCTCTAGCCCCACTTCCCAATTTTGTCATTGATGAAAAACATGTTGGTTATCACCCTGGCCATTCTTCCTATGTCTATTGTCATGGTACCATCCCTCATTTTTTCTGTAATGGAAGTGGTTACCCCCCCCCTTCCATTACTACTGGTTGCATCTCTTTTGAATATGTAGGCCTTATTGTCCTAATTAATTTTGTGCCATTGTGTGCAATAAAGTGGATTTTAATTGTTGGTTGCTATTTTGTATGCAACAAGTGGAATTATTAAATATTCTGGCTGCTGGCAGTGTGTGTTTTTTATTTTTGAATCATTATAATTCTATCATGGTATGGACAAAAAAAGTGTTCAGAAATAGGGAGCAAGTAGGCGTAGGATGGTGAAACAATGATAAAAACATATGCAAGATGATGGTGTGTTAATGGCATAAGTAGAAACAGTTCCACAGATCAAAATTAATATAAACAAAGTTTAAATAATATTTGACATACTTCTGGATTGGAACCCTTGACAATGTGCAAAAGCATTGTACAGATGTGTATTATCACAGGAAAACAGACAGGAACTCATACTTCAGATATTAAAAATCACACATTTTAAGGGACACTGACAGAAGATAGAAGCAAGGGAGAATATGGGAGAATGTAGACATCAGGGTTCAGCACAGTAATGAGAACTGTAGCATCCTGTAAGGTGTACATTACATCCAGCAGGCTAATAAACATATCAGAGTAACTGTCTCTTTGCAGTGATATCCTTCTATATTGCTATATCTCAGCAAGGTTAAGCATATTTTGCTCGATGATAACCATGCTGGTGCAGTCAAAGGTACAGTCTTCAGTTTTTGCCATGGGACATGAAACTCATTTACCATCATTATCCAGTGGTGCTCAATGCAATGTGTCACACAAATGCTGAGGACAAAAACTGAAGGCTTTTTATGGGTTATCTGTGGCCATTTGTGTTATGTGTGATTCTATTTTTTGACCAGATAGATTAAATGCGTGAAAAAGGGGTTGATAAGACAGGGGTGGAAATGGTGGGCAGGCTGAGGGTAGGACACACGATGAAGAATTAAGGAATATGCAGGATGGAGGCAGAAAAGCACCATAGTTATACACCTTTTCACAAAATAAATGTATATGTGTGACAAAAATTTGATGAATTTGGATAGTCACCTGGCAGACAATTTGTGTATGATTGCTTCAGATACGTACTAGGCTATCGCCCCTGGGGCCTATATAAGCCTAGCCAAAAAGGTTCCCTGTCTTTCGCCACCCAAGAAAATTATTTTCCTGTGCCCCTGTCAAGCAGTGCCACAGAAGTGATCCCCAGGGTGAATTTTCTATTTCCCATCCAGTCGTCAAGATTTTTCTTAAAGAGGGCCAATGAGGAGCTTTGCTTGACATGAACGGGTAGTTTGTTCCAGAGTATGGGAAGTCTCTGGGACAGGAATCTATCCCTCCAGCATGTTCTGTTTATTGTGGTGACAAGGATTAGGTCCCTGGAGCATGTGGTTCGGAGATATTGGGATTTCTTTAAGTGTAGCATGTCCAACAGCTCTGGGTTTGACATAGCTTTGTATGTTAGGTAGAGATCGCCTCTGAGTAGGCGATATGCGATGGAGTAGAGCTGGAGTTTTTTGAGATGATCTGCATATGACATCTGTTTGAGGCTGGTAATCCTCTTAGTGAGGTACTTCTGTGGTCTTTCCAATTTTTGTAGGTGTCTTGTGAGATACATGCCAAACAGGGCATTGTACTCTATAATGGGTCTGATAAGGGATGAGTAGAGAGGAACAATGACCTCCTTTTTTCTAGAGGAGAACCCTTTTGTGATGAGGTGTGCCATGTAGAAGGATTTCCTGACTACTGTGGTGATGTGGTTATCAAAGGAGAGACTACTGTCCACCTGTGTCCCGAGGTCTCTTATCACACTTTCAGTGTTTAGTGAGCTACCATCTATGTGGCAGTTCATTGATAATGTTTTTTTCCCAAAGGGGATGACAATGCACTTCTTGGCATTGAGCTTGAGGCCATTGACACCAAGCATCTGTCTCTGTAAGGCACTTTTGTAGAATGTCTACATCATTAGGTGATTCTATTATGGCTCCCAGTTTGCAGTCATCTGCGAACTTTGTTAACCAAAGACCTTCTGTGTTGGCCTGAATTTCAGAGAAGTAGATGCCAAACAGGAGAGGACCCAGGACCGAACCCTGTGGTATTCCACTCATCACTGGTTTGAAGTCGGACTTGGAGTCAGCTACTTTTACTGTGTGAGTTCTGTCAGTGAGCCAGTTGGCCACCCACCTTGTGACATAGGGATTTATGCCCATTTTAGTGAGTTTATCTATAATTCCAGAGTGGGGAATGGTATCAAAAGCCTTGGCGAGGTCAAGATAGGCTGTGTGCACTACCTTGCCCTTGTCTACTGCTCTAGTGACTGCATCAAAGAAGTCATTTAGGTTTAGTAGACATGATCTACTTTTTACAAACCCAAACTGAGTGGGGGTCCAGGCTTTGGAGGTTACCTATGTCTTTGTTTATAAGTTCCAAGATTATATGTTCCATGGCCTTGCAGACCAGGCTTGTCAGGCTAATGGGGGGGGTAGTTTCTGGGGTCCGTGGTGGCACCCCCTTTGTGGAGTGGGATAACTGTCACTGTGCATCATTCAGTAGGCACTTAACCTGAGGTGAGGCTATGATTGAGCATGGTACTTAGGTGGTGTTCCTGTTCGTTCTGTAGTTCATGCAGTACGCAGCCTGGGATGTTGTCTGGTCCCAGGAATGCTGTGTTCTTGGCTTTGGAGAGTACGGTCTTTACTTTTTCATCCATGATTACAGGGGCTTTGCATTCTTCTGGTATTAAGATGGGCCCTATCTGCCGGGATGTTGGCAATATCGGTTGGTTCTTTATATTTAGTGCCATTGTGTTGTAGCTGAGAGCAGATCTGAGTGTTGCCATTGAGATTCTTGACATAGCTGTAGAATGGTTTGTGTCTGTCTTTGGAATCAGTGTCAATTTTATTTTCATAACTGGCTTTGGAGGATTTTATGAGGGTTCTCAGCTTCTTGCTGAGGCTGACCAGAGAGTTCTTCTAATCTTGGGATTTTACTCTTTTTTGCAACAGCTTCTTCCTTCTGTTGTTGAGTTTGTTTATGGTAGGGGACCACCAGATTGGCTTCCTTTTTTTGGAGGATGGCGTCTTGGTTCTGTTGGGGATGGCATGATCCATGCACTCGTGTATGTGCTTATACAGTGTATTTGTGTAAGATTCAACAGTCGTACCTTATTTTCCGTCTGCATGGGTGTCATGAAGTTTGCCACTTCTGTCTTAAGAAGCATGAACTTGGCTTTGGAGTAGTTTTTGATGGTGGTTTCCTTAATGGTGGTGGGGTTGGTGTATGGATGTCTAGTGTGATTAGCTTGTGGTCAGATCTGACCAGCAAGGAGTTTACCTCTGCTGTGGAACACTGGTTACCCATATTGGTAATGACCATGTCCAGAGTATTGCTGCCCCTGGTGGGGGTGTGGACAAGCTGATCCAAGGCGTTGGAATTTATGAATTCCAGAAAATGTTGAGTGAATGTGTTAGTACATGAGTAGTTTTCCCAGTTGATGGTGGGATAGTTGAAATCACCATAATTAAGGTATTGGGTTGTACCTTAATATTTTCCAGTATCTTAAGAAATGAAGAATGTTTATTAATTGCTAACACCACAGGAGAACTAACTTAGCTTACATAGAGTTGTGTTGCAAATGTAAGTTGAGGTATAACAATTACTACATGAGTGGAGATCTAATCATGACATGTCTCTGTGTGTTTGACTTTCACTTGTTATACTTCTGGAGTTATATGTGGAAGCTAATTGCTGTAATTCTAGTTCCTATGCATTGATTTTAATGAGCTCAGAAAAACATGTTAAAGAAGGTACCATACATACTTTACATGACATACTGTCTTACACACCCATATTTATGTTAAGTCATACTTTTTTCTTCCAAAAACTATGGTAAAGATTAAATATATATATATATGTATATATATATATATATATATATATATATATATATATATATATATGTGTGTATGTATGTATGTATGCAAGTATACTTTAAAATTAACTATGACTGTTGATAAGCTTAACATACTTCTCACAGAGTATAGTTAACTTTTTTAACATTCATTATATAGAGTTGTGTTGCAAATGTAATTGTGCAACTTGACAGTTATATGTGATGTTAAATTCCCAATAGAAAGTCTTTGGATATAGTTATTCTGACTCCCATTAGTAAAGGTATATGTGATCAAACACTGCATTACCTCTGCTGTTACTCCAAATTTACTGCATTAACAACCTGAGCCACAGACAAAGTTCCATGACAGGTGTATTTTCTTCATTCAGTACTGTCCAGAGTGCTGACAGAAGTGCCAATGGTGCTAGTCTCATTTGTATTACTGGTGGAGTCCAAATGTATTTTTTTCATTTTTTCCCTCAGAAAATGAACTGTCATTGACTGCTAGTGACAGCAGGCAGTCACAATGATGAAATGCTAAGTGTCATTGTTTTTTATACTAGAAAATTGAGGGATGTCTGCATATTATTTGTTTGTGTTGATATAGAGGGTATAACAGTTGTTATTGGAATGATCTTCATGTAATGGTACATGGCTTTTTAGCAGCATTTCTCTGAGGATGTCAACACATTTAAGAACTTATATAAGAAGTAGCAATGTCAAAGTTACATTTCAGTAAATATTTTATGGTAAGGCTGTTGTATATGCCTGACATAAACTGTTATTTCATTAGACGTGGGTTATGCCCTTCACATTTGTGTTTAATGGTATAGGGTGGAGGGAATGGTTGTTTCATATGGGGTCTTCAATTTTCATTACTTTACTGAGTACTGTGTACAGTTTGCAAATTCCTTTTTTAAGGCGGGTTTAATGTTTGCTATTTAAAAAGTTCATTGAATTGTATTACAAACAAAAGTTTTGTTCTGCCCACATGCCTTTAGCATTGTTAATTGATGTCTGAATATAGAACGCAGATTTTTTTTACATTTGTCATTTCATATATTGAACACTTTACTTTATCCTTACTCATGTCTGTTACTGCTGGGAGGGGGGGCTTGGGAATTTAAAGTAATGTCTTAGATATGTGTATTTATATAAATCACTTATGTACATGCTTTTAATGGAGGATTGCCTAAATGCATATCTTTTTTCCTGATGCATATATTATCAGTCAGAGTCATTCCTGTCTGCTATAAGGGATCCAGGTAGCTCATCAGGTTTTCCCCATAATGTGCTGGACTTGGCTGCAGAGGTGGAATACAACCAAAGAGTGTCTACTGCGGATACTCCAGGTATGCCATTTATATATATATATATATATATATATATATATATATATATATATAGAGAGAGAGAGAGAGAGAGAGAGAGAGAGAGAGACAGTGGGAGAATAGAGGCATATCTTATAAAAACTTGTTTAGAGTTATAAGTAATGCAGTTTTCTTTCATGTGTCATCTTCATTTTAATGCTCCTCATCCCTCTATTTATTTTCATTTTGTCTGTCTAGGCACATTTGGTACTGAGGTCCTATGACCACCTGCAAATGGTATGGGCATACATTTTTCCTTTGTTGTATTTATTTATATGATTGATCTTTTAGTGTATTTTAATGACATTGCTAATTGCTTTGGCTTGATGTATAGGCTGTATACCATGCACTGTGAAAAGCCGTTGTTATGTTTCTTTGAATATATTACTATTTATGTTGCATATGTTACTCATTAGTGACATGTGACATTCCGGTACAGTTGAGCCATGTTTTACCTTAAAGATGTTCCGTACTTGCATATCATTTTTATCTCTTCGTTACAGGCTAATCACTTACCTTGGTCTGGAAGTAGGAACAGCAGAACCTTGTATTAAAGGCTATTGCACACAGATTAATGATAGCAGCGGCAAACCATAACTCTTTTGTTTTCTAAGTGTCCTTGTGGCTATATTCCAAGGAGTGCTGGCATTCATGGCTAAAAGAAGCATGGTGTGTAGGTGCTGGTTTTATGAGTTCCTAAATCTCTCCACCATATTGATTTGATCCATTAGCATGTAATTCACCTACTTATTCCTTCATTAGCATATTCTGGTACTTACCCTTGTTTTGCTTCTGGGAACGATGTGTACAGCTGTTTAATGAATTCCAAACAGTGTCCTGGCACTGTGTTGTGCACACATGCTTAACAAAAATGTAGGCTTTCATGACTCTAGACCACTGTCTTTTAATTTGATAGTATACATTATAAAAAAAAGCCCGTCGGCTTTTCCTGGTTAGGGGTCACCACAGCTGATCCGGTCCGCTAATGATTGGCAGTGGATTTTTACGGTGCCAAGTTGCCAGCCCGACACTCAACCTTCAAAGAAGTCACACCCATTCAAGCACACACCTATCTGCATGTCTTTAGACGTCACTCGACCACAGGGAGGGCATGCAGACTCCACACAAAAGGTGCTCCAGCTGAGAATTGAACAGGAGAACCTCTTGCTGTGAGGCGAAAATGCTAACTGTGATAGTATACATTATAAATGATTTTCATTAAGACAAGATTTTATTATTCATGGCAAATCCATGTTCATTATTAGTATAAAATTTGAAGTACAAAAATGACCATCTTGTATATCAGCTATGGAAAGGGAACACCCCATATACAGGGACAAAAAGGAAATACAGGTATTTTCCTGTAACAAAAATAATGCTATTAAAAAGGTACTTTTTTGTAGTTAATTCTATATCTTTGGTACAAAATACTACCTCATCTCTCATGTACATAACAGTAATCACATAAAAGTTGTAAGATGTCATTGAATAACCTTTGTGAGATATATACATATAAGTTAAATTCTTTGGAATATAACCTTCTTGATCACTTTTATAAATCTATGAATGTGTGGATTTCCTTATGCAAATGTTAATGTCTGTCAGAATTCCAAAAACTAAAAGTGTGGCTTACTGCTACATGATGGTCTATAACTTGCTTCACTATGATTTGCTGACACCACAGTAATTCTAAAGTGACTTATTTTTTTCTTGTTTAGCTCACTGCAGTATATCTCTGACTAGTCACCATTATCATCATCTTCTTTCAGCTGTTCCCGTTAGGGGTCGCCACAATGGATCAACTGTTTCCATTTCTTCCTGTCCTCTGCATCTTTCTCTGTCACACCAACCACCTGCATGTCCTCTCTCATCACATCCACAAACCTTATCTTAGGCCTTCCTCTTTTCCTGTTACCTGGTAGCTTTATCCTTAGCATCTTTTTCCCAATATATTTAGCATCCCTCCCCAGCACATGTCCAAACCAACGTAATCTTGCCTCTCTGGCTTTGTCTCCAAACCTTCCAACCTGGGGTGACCCTCTAATATACTTATTCCTAATCCTGTCCACCCTTGTCACACCCAGTGCAAATCTTAACATCTTTAACTCTGCCACATCCAGCTCAAACTCCTGCCTTTTTGTCAATGTCACTGTCTCCAACCCATATAACATAGCTGGTCTCACTACCCTCTTGTAGACCTTCCCTTTCACTGTTATGGGTACCCATCTGTCACAAATCACTCCTGACACTCTTCTCCACCCACTCCATCCTGCCTGTACTCTCTTCTTCACCTCTCTTCCACACTCACCGTTACTCTGAACTATTGATCCCAAGTATTTAAACTCATCCACCTTTGCCACCTCTACTCCTTGCATCCTCACCATTCCTCTATCCTCCCACCCATTCACACACATATATTCTGTCTTAGTCCTGCTGACCTTCATTTCTCTCCTCACTAGAGCATATCTCCATCTCTCCAGGGTCTCCTCCACCTGGTCCCTACTCTCACTGTAGATCAAAATGTCATCTGCAAACATCATAGTCCATGGGGACTCCTGTTTGATCTCATCTGTCAACCTGTCCATCAGCATTGCAAATAAGAAAGGGCTCAGAGCTGATCCTTGATGTAACCCCTCCTCCACCTTAAATGCATCTGTCACTCCCACCGCAGACCTCACCGCTGTCACACTACCCTCGTACATATCCTGTACCACTCTTGCATACTTCTCTGCCACTCCTGACTTCCTCATACAATACCACAACTCCTCTCTAGGCACCCTGTCATATGCTTTCTCTAAGTCCACAATAACACAATGCAACTCCTTCTGAACTTCTCTGTACTTTTCCATCAACACTTTCAGAGCAAACATCGCATCTGTAGTGCTCTTTCCTGGCATGAAACCATACTGACTAGTCACCATTATATTTCCTTTAAATGCCTTACATATAAAGTTTCTTAGCCCCAGGAGAACACAGGAATTTTTGAGCCCTTTCTTATAAGAGGCAGTTGGCATGAAAAGAGTGAGCTACTCCACGTAGGTGTGGAAGGGAAGTAAATGAACAGTGTCCTGCAAAAAGGTAAGTGAAAGGAATGGGCAGAGGATGGCCAGAGTAATACCCTGGAGGGCCAGTAAGTTGCAGAGTTAATGAAAATATGATCAGACAATCAGATCACTAATGTGATTTCATTTGGATCTATGCATTTGATGTGTCGCTTTCTTTGCTAGTTTCTTTTTATTTACTGTACGTCTGATCTATCCCTATTGGTAAGCTTGGTTCATAGATTTGATTTATACCTCCTTAAATTGAGAAGTTCTAAGTAAATAGTGCCAACATTTAAAATGTGTCCCTAATTTTGAGCCTTTTTCACTAATTATCTTTTGTTTTGTCCCTAATTATGTAGGTCAATGTTTGCGAGACATTCTTAGCTCTCAACTTCTTTTTTTTTTTTCAAAAATCAGGGGCAAAGCCAAAATAATGAGGAACAAAGTCCCAAAAATCAGAGACAAGTTTTGTATTTTACTCGAATTCAAAGAAGCTGATCATAATAAAAACAACCAGTAAGAGGAGCAGACAATGAGACATTTGGGAGACAGTTAAATTATAGTTCAATATTCATTAGTAAGCAGAATAGGGTAAAAAACATAGGTGTCATTGGTAGTAGAAACAGTCCTGAAATATAATTGGGTTGAAAGAGGTGTAGCAGTGGGATAAATATTGTTGCTACTCAGCCAGAGAATGGAGGAGACCCCCGTGATGTTGAGGTGGAATATATCTGATGGAGAAGGATCAAGAGATGGGTGGGAGAATAAGAAAAGGAAATGGAAGTACAGAAGTGGATGGCTAAAGTGAGAAAGGTTGAGCAGCAAGACAGAAGAAGAAGAAAAAAAGAATGCAAATAGAAGCAAGACATGACAAAAGATGAGAGGAAGAGGTAGAAGTCCAGGTGTCTGGAAGAGTAGGTGAACATTTCTGTGGCTCATGTAAACCAAACAAAGAAAAACAAGGAGAAGAGAATTACAGAGGAATAAGTGCAAACAGAAATCATCAGTCTACCAACCTGGAAAGTGACATGAGAAAACACTTTGATCAGCAATGAACAAATCAAGAGGAAGCACTACACAGTGGAAGGTAGAAAATTAAGTGCATAAATTGAGTGTGTGCATGCATGTGTGCGGGAGGATGTCTAGAAGATAGGAAGATGGTGATGGAACCAATAAAAACACATTGCTCCATGGTGGAGAATGCAGAATTCAGTTTCTGCTGTGTTAACAGTGGTCAAATAAACTCAAACTGGAACTTTGTACAGTGTGTGGTCTATGCAATGTGGAAGGCAGACTGCTTGGGTGTATGAGATGTGGCCCCACAGTGATTTAGGGTTTAAAAAAGTAAAGCCCTCAGAGTTGTCTGGCCAGAAAATGGACATTCTTTGTTCTGCTATGACAGTACCAACAACGGCAGCAGTCTCAGTGTACAGTAGCATATAGAAATTGTCACTTTAGCACTGTGGTTCAGACATAAGATATATAATGAGGTTTATATCTGTGGGACTGAATCTGGGTGAAGGAGACAGTTATCCAAAAACAGAATATGCCATCCCTTGATGGAACTTTTTCTGCATGACATAAGATTGCTGTTCAATAAAGTATGAATGCCTAGTGAAGATGGTAGCTTTAAATTACAATACCATTAATTGTATAAAATCTAGAAAAGTTTCTGCGATGTGCAAGAAGTTATGGAAACTGCACATTTTTCTTGACAACATTTATTGTTTAACAAATGATGCTACATCAATTTTTGCATCATTTTACTTTGTCCAGTAAAGTAATATATTTTTAAAAACGATAAATCCAGTGTTGTTGTAATATAATTTGATCACCTAATTTGTTTGTTGAGCTTAGTTTGCAAATATTCTTTGGGAAACACTCCCTTTGGTTTCCCTCATCATATTTTAAATGTGCTGACCCAGCTGCACTAGCACAGAAATTTCTGAAAAATATATTTATCACTTAAGAATATTATGTACCCATTATGTGTGAGTTCCCCCTACCCCCAAATATACGCATGTAATTGTTATTATTATTTTATTAACCAGGGGTAATAACACCTTCCTACACAGAGCTTAGAACATTTTAACTATCTCAAAATTAAGATGGAACATTTTCACTCAGTTCCCCAAAAAGGGGGAATGAAACAAAGTGTGGGCTTTAGTTGTACACTCTGCTTGAGATACTATTCAGACTTACTACCATCTGCTGTTAAACAAAGTCATCTCTGAACCAACAAAACAAGGTAATTAAAGAAATAATCACGTGTTCCAAAAGAATTTAATTGCATTAATGTGAGCATTCCTTTTATAGGCAGTTGTGTATCTGTTGGGCGCTGTTTTATTTTTCTGTCTTAAATGAATTGATTTTGCAGTAAATTAAAAAAATATATATTATAGCAGTTTCTGGGTATATATCAGAATGGCATACAGATAACCATATTTTCAGTTAGTGCAATGATCCAAAAGAATTATCAGGAACTGAAGGGCAGAAAATGAATAAATATATTACACTTCATTTCATTCACAGGGAGAAAACAGCCTATCTATTCTACACAGAGAATACTTTTAACAGCTTGTCTCACTCATTTCTCTACTCTTTCCCATTTTTTCATAAATAGTATTTTAAATGTCTAAGTGGATGATTTCTGTACCATTCATTCCAGAACTGTGCTTCACAGATCAGCAACTCTTTTCATGAAGAAATGCTCTCTGGAGAAATTTGTACAAACAATTTAGTGTCCTGTACATTCTTTCCCTTCGCCCTCACCTTTTATAGCTTCACATATTTCTGGTGTAATCTTAAACATTTGTCAGCTGAGAAGGATTCCATTTCCTTAAATTTCTGTTCATATTGTTTCCTTCTGTTTCACACACCAATCTAATACCCTTCTTCTGAACTCCTTATCTTTAGTTTTTAAAGAACAAAATTCTTATCCACTTTATGACCCAAGATCCTATATCTACAGGGTATGCAAAAAGCCTTGTGTTAGCAAGAGCATGTTTATATGCAAGCCATTCTGCTGCAATTCTGCTGATAAAAGAGCTAAAGCCATTACCTACCCCATCTCAATCCTGATCTATAAAATGGAAATTAGAAGGAATTTTCCCTTCAATTATCTCCCATCACACATCATCCCAAAGGGGCAATTCTAATGACTTCTCTAATTTTTGTCCCATAGCATTGCTATAAAGTGCATCCATAAACAAAAAAAAATCCATAAACAATCCAACAACCAACCTTAACAACCACCTCTCATAACAACCTACTTGCTAACAGTCAACATGGATTACCTTCTTCAGTACCACTACTACATTACTCAACCACTTTTACAACAACAATTAACCAATAACATCTTCCATATCATCCATTCTTTCAAATCTTTTAGAAAGCTTTAAGCACATTTTAACCTTCTGCATATACTAAAATGCATCTCTCTTCATCTCATCCTTCTTCCTTATCCCTTATCCTGGTTTTACCTAAAAAAAGAGCAGGCAGCACTTTGGAAAAAAAAACTATCTAATCTCCTTCCCTTCCTCTCTTTCTAGGAGTACCTCTCAAGGTCTATACTTGGCTCCTATTTTCTATATTTATTAATGACCTCCACACATACAATATGATACAATAGATTCCACTAATAACTATCACTGCTTCTCTCCAGACTGAACTCCTGTCACTTACTCAAAAGTTTTTTTTTGAAAAAACTGGTTTTCTTCTCCCGGTTGCCTTCTCTCAACCCCAAGAAAACAAAGTTGCTATTGTTCAGCTCTCTCTTTCTCTATTATTTACTTCTCTGACTTCCTCTGATTTACTCCTACTTACATACTCTACTAGGAATAACTATAGATTCAACAAAACAAATCAAAGTAATAAATAAACAATAAACAACATAAACAAAACAAAAGATTGGTTTCCTTTATAGAATCAAACCATTCCTTACTCCTTTGCTTCACTTTATAGACCACACTTCTGCCTTCTCTCTCTATATCTCTACCCTCTATACCAACCTACCTTAACCTAACTAATAATAATAACACCAAACTTGCCATAATATTGCTCTAACCCGATTTGCCTTGGATCCTCCTTCACCCATCAACCTCATCATAAACAAAAAACTGCTGGCTAATGAACTTCCTAACAGGCCTACTTATCAACTTTAACTAACTGCTCCAAAAATATCAGCCTTCCAAAACACTCATTCTCTCTAACCTCATTACTCCTTACCTCATTACAAAACATAAAACTAAAACAAACTACTAAACATACAAACTACTTACCATATTACCATACTTTTGAACTCCTTTTTTGGAAAATTTTCTAAAATGTGGAACAAACAACCATCTGATATGTCATCTTTGTCTAGTCTTCCACTCTTTTAAACACTCTTTAAAACAGCTGAAAACACATCTTTATAAGCACTGGCTTTGTTTCCAGATTAACCTCTTTTTCCTTCTTTTTCCTTCCCCTCCTCCTCCCTCATAACATAACATAAAAAAAAAAAAAAAAAAAAATTTTATTATTTATTTATTTTTTTTTTTCCATTATTATACTTATATCTTAGAATCTGTATATAACAATGTAAATTAAACTCTGTTTAAATATAATTTTCCGCTTGACTCTCTCTCTCTGTTTTTATTTTTCTGTTCTGTCTCATTAATGTATTAATGTTTACCTTGTATTAACTGTTTGAATTAAATTATATGTAAAGTACATTTTTTTTTTCTCCCTCCACTGAAAAAAAACATATATATCCAGCTGGACTAGCCCGGTCAACAAATGTAAAATAAATAAATAAATAAATAAATAAATATGGAGTCTTAACAAACAAAACAAAAGGACTGAAAATATCAAGAACTCTTAAATGACTCCTCTTACAGCATTATATTTTCTGTTTTGCCATGTGCCTGGGAGATAAACCCAGGGAAGTACCTGCATTCCCTGAAACTTCTAAAATCAGATAACGGATACATTTTCTGCAGTGGCAGACATTTTACAGATTCAGGTAGCATTCAACTTAGATGATATCAAAGAAGTTTTTTTTTCTTTTTTCTTTTTTTGCTCAAACTTTTTTATTTAATTTTCCAACAACAATAGAGAAAAAAATAATTTTTAAATTTAAATGACAAATTATGATAAACTATTTACAAAATTTACAAAGGCCTCAAGAGCAAAAGAGGAGGGAATTGCAAAATAATATAACTATATAAAGAAGGTTATACAATAGCCAACAAGTCTTGCTTCCAATTTGATTAAGTAGATGAAAGTATATCTGGATTCATTGTCTTAATAAGAGAGAGAACTTTCTCCCAAGGATTATTAGTCCATTTTCTAGGAAAAATTCGTAGTTCTTTAGCTTTTATTTCCATTCATGCTACTTTGTCCAATAAAATCATGAAGTCTTCAAAGGTTGGAATGGAGGATGATTTCCATCTTCTTGTAATGCATTTTTTGTCTACTGCCAAAATTGTCCAGAGAAGATATTTGTTTTTGTTATTCATTGTAATAGATTCATTTACATTCAGAAAAATTAAAGATTTTGATAATATAAAGGAATCAGTAAAGATAACTTGAAGGAAATTACCAATATATTTCCAAAATTTCTTAATGAGACAGCATTCACAAAAAATATGAGACCAATCGGCCTTGCATTTTAGAGAGCATCTCCAACATGTTTCCTCCTTAGAAAGATTAAATTTAGCAATTTTAATAAGAGCATAGAAAGCTCTATGCAAGAATTTGCAGGAAAAAAATCTTCCAAACTTGTAAATTAGAGGTTAATTTAATGGAATGTAAAAGATTAGTTTTATTCTCAGAGGTTAGGGACAATGTATAATCTTTAGTAATAAAATTCCAAAATTTCTGATTAGGAATAGTTTTATAGTTAATAATGATTTTATAAAGTTTTGAAATTAAATTCTTCCAATTAAATTCTCCATGTCGTATTTCAATATAAATTTGGGCGATGATTTAATGGAAGAATTCTCTATTGTTCTGCATAGATCTTGAGTAAATGGAAGTAAGCTGTTGAGAGCCAACCAGTCTGATTTTGATAAATTAAATGTTTTAATTAAATTTTGTGCATCCAGGGTAACTAAGTTCATTGTGCAATGATACCAGCATGTAAAATATTTTATTTCCCAATTACTAAGATTATCGGTGCTGATATTATTAAAAAAGTTTTTTTGTAATTTTAAAGGGGAATAATAACTGTATCCATAGTTTAATATCAATATTGTTGTTGACAAAACTTCTAAAAAATATAGTTTATATAATTTAGATTTGTGGGTTTAGTAATATTATATTGTAAATTGACACAAAGTGCATACCAAAGTTTGTTACTCAGATCATTTAGTTGTAAATTTTTTATTAATTTATTTTCATTTAGGATAATAGTAGCGTGTAGGGACTTCCAAGCTGAAGAAAATTTTGAATTAATCCAATTTAAGATTGTTTTAAGGTTAGAAGCTTTAATATAGGATTCTAAATCTGGAAAATGTATTCCTGCAAGTTCACAGGGTCTGCTATGAAAGGAGATTAGAAAGAAGTAGATGACTGAATGTACCATAAATAGTAGAAGGTATACTAACATACAAAGCCAACATATTCTGCCAAGCGGCAGTGCATAATATCTGGTCCATAATAGTGATGAGAAACTCATCAAGCACTAAGTCATCAGGTTTAGCGCACTGACTAGACTAACTCTTTGACAAGTTGATAATTTGAGATACCACATCTCACCTATAAATAGATGGTAATGATGGCAATCAAATCTCAAAAATAAGCATTTAGTTGTGGTGGACGAGCCCCAGTGCACCCCCAAATCCTGCTTTTTAGACTGATTAACTCTGAAATATGTGATCAATGAACTGGGTCTCAACAATGTTAAGTTGATGAGTGAGACAGTTGAAGACAGAAACTAATTTCAGAGGCTTTCACTGAGACATCCCATGATTAAATGAACTATATCTGGTGCATAGTGCTAAAAGACAAAACTAAACAGTAGCTGATATCTATAAGTAATGTAACATCATGCAAAGGCATTCAGTGTGTAGCAAAATGTTTTAGAAAGTTAAAGTAGGAGTGACAATAAAAAAATTGTAGCACATAGATTAGGCACATAAAGATGGAGGAAACAGCAGGCAGGCAGTAACAGGAAACAGTGCACCAACCTCCTTAGAACACTCATGAATTAAAATGTGTTATGATACTGCAGAAATGAAAATACTTACAGCAATAGATGTTATGCTACTCTGTCACAATATCTCACTACTTCTTGGCAAGATGCACAGGAATACAGACACAGAGAATGGTCAAAATATCTAAGAGGTGGAGAAGATTCAACATACTTCACCTGAACACACTCAACTGCATTTACAATTGGTGCAGGAGTTAGTACACCTATAGTGAAGTAGATGCTAGCGTACATATGCAAGACAACAACATGCATCTCCAGTAAAGGATCCACTCCTCTAAGATATAAACACCATACTGGAGTCCATGAAATGCACCATTATGTTGTAAACAATCACCCAAAATGAATATACATGATAAGCAAGTATTATATAGCATCAGCACTGATTTTATGTACCTGGGAGAACAGTATCTGATGAAAGAGAAGATGCTTTTATCCTTTTTAAGAGTTGTATGACATTTGTGGTTTGCCCCTGACACAGAGTAAGATGTTGCTGTTGAAGTTGGTGGTGATGTGACTGGAGATGACTGGCTGATTTGAGGATGATGGTGCCTGACATATAGGTGTGAAGTGATTGTAGAGTGTTATGTGGAACTAGACTGTGCTGTCTGACATATAGGTGTAAAGTGATTGTAGAGTGTTATGTGGGACTAGACTGTGCTGCCTGACATATAGGTGTAAAGTGATTGTAGAGTGTTATGTGGGACTAGACTGTGGTGCCTGACATACAGGTGTAAAGTGACTGTAGAGTGTTATGTGGGACTAGACTGTGGTGCCTAACATACAGGTGTAAAGTGACTGTAGAGTGTTATGTGGGACTAGACTGTGGTGCCTGACATACAGGTGTAAAGTGACTGTAGAGTGTTATGTGGGACTAGACTGTGGTGCCTGACATATAGGTGTAAAGTGACTGTAGAGTGTTATGTGGAACTAGACTGTGGTGCCTGACATATAGGTGTAAAGTGATTGTAGAATGTTATGTGGGACTAGGCTGTGGTGCCTGATATATAGGTGTAAAGTGATTGTAGAGTGGTATGTGGGACTAGACTGTGGTGGCTGACATATAGGTATGAAGTGATTGTAGAGTGTTATGTGGGACTAGACTGTGGTGCCTGACATACAGGTGTAAAGTGATTGTAGAGTGTTATGTGGGGCTAGACTGTGGTGAGCATCCAAGGTAGGGAGATTGTGTACTGATTTCCAGAAGAAGATTGAGTTTTTATTAAAGTTTTGTTGTCAGGTTGTATAATATTCTTTTTGCTGTGTATCATAAATTATTTTACATTGTTACATTGTTCCTTATGAGTGTTAAGAGTTGAAGTTGTTTTGAAATAGACAAATTCTTTCTCTCCATTGCATTATTATATTAAATCATCGGAAGTTTTATGCTTGGTGTTACCCATGGGCACTGTCTTTGGCTGACTTTTTTAATTCGAGGTGGTGCCATTAAATTTAGGATGTTTCCGAATGTTATAATAAAGAAATTAACAGCATCATGGGGAGTCCATAGTGGTTGCCAGGTGACCCCAGGGAATGTACCTACAAACAGATTTTGTTGAAATGCTTTGTGTTATGTACTATTACCAACATGATAATTTGTTGTGAAGGAGCCTACAGGAGAGTGAGAACTTATTGAGTCTGAGATGCCTGCAGCTATGAAGAAATTGTTCGAGTAAGAAATTAATATCCAGTATAATATAGTGTGTTTGTATGAGAATGGTAAACTATATTATAAACTGAGTTAGACCAAACAGAGGAGTGTGTTGGTGAAACTGTCAATCTGGGATTATGGAGCAGTCACTGATGAAGTCATCTAATAAAAGAACTTCATTTTAAGCTTTTTGCATATCCAAAATAATTTTTGTTGGTAGTGTCTTTTGAGGCAGCTGGGGATTATAGCAGTTGATTGTATAACTTGGTTATGACAAGTAATGCATGATCATAAGTTCTAATTTCATACGTTTGGTTATCGATTTCCAGGCAGAAGGCCATCAATGAGCACTGGCTCCTTGTAATCAGAATTATGAACATTTTGGGCAATACAATTATTTTGACTGTTATTTGTAGGGAGTTGAGGGCTGTAATAATGGTTAAAGGGTTTACAAAATACAGGGCTTGAGTCTCACCTTTGAGGAAAATTGGTTAGGCTTAAAATGGGACGCAAGGGCGGCTAGCCTAGTACTTCCCTATGAACCTATGCATATGGCTACTCCAACTGCTCCCTTATGTAGCCTGTCATCTGAGTGGTATTGTTTTAGAAATGCAGAGAATGACTGGACGTTCAAGAGACATAACCAAGTATACATTAGGGTCGTGTTTGCAAATACTGCAAGAATTCAAAAGTATTATTTTCAATGTGCATTTCATGGCCATTAATATTTAATGAGGGACGGCAACATGATATTTTTTGGAATGGGACCTGGGTTTAGTTATATATTGCCTAATTTTAGCAGAAATAACATTTGTATTGAGTTGAGCTGCTGGGGCTATAGAAGTTCAAACATGGGTTTGACCTGAATGCTTTGGAATATAATCTGATATTCAGCTTTGCACTTATTCTAATTTGGGTTCAGATATGTCTGTCAGATAGGAAAATAAAGGGTTGCAATGGATGTGTAGATGTTGGTCTGTCAGTCTGTGTACATTTCTTAGTTATTGGAATGGGATTTAGATGATAGTCACATGATTCAACTATATCTAGTGTCAGGGGAATAAAACAGGGTATGCATTAGAAAAAAATAAAGGTTGAAGTATTGTAATTTTTAAATGTTAGTTACTAGTCAGATGTCAGTATAATTATGAGAGAAGATGTACTTTAATTAGTGGGTGAGAGCAGTGAGTATGCTTATTCATTTCAACAAGAACACGGCCTGGGTTAAGCAAGTTTGCTGAGTTATATAAAGTCTGAGGAGACAATAATATCATAGGAGCAGATGTACATTCATTCATGTAGTCAGAGGGAGGGTGAAAATAATGTATTGTTGACAAACAGAATTTTAATAATGAAGGGTTCTAGCTAATTGATGGCATATGTTGTGCAGGGAATGGCTAGGTTTCTGAAAATGTGGAGAAGAAAATGGATTATGGTGCATGATACTTTACAGAGATGAAATGAAGCTGTGTTTACTGAGAGGTTTTCAGTGTGATATCCTATAATGTTATTGGTTGTTGTAGGTGGGGGATGGTTTTGGTATGATGTCTTATAATGTGGTTTGTTTGTTGAATATTTGGGCTGTGATACAAATCAGTGGAAGGTTAATACACTTATAAAAGCCATCCTTCAACATGCAAAAGAAATGTGACACACTTGATAAGCTCTCTGGCTCCAGAGTAAGCAGCTAAGAATTAAATCCTTACCCACCCTTATTACCTCCCTTACACATAACAAACAAACCACTGAGCACATTATTCTGTTAAATGCTTTGGACTAACTGAAGCTCACAGTTTATTTGTCCATTCATATCAGTAATCCAAAAGCAAAAACGAATTCAACCCTGAGTGTCTGTCACAAAATCTTTCATGTCTTATACCTGAAGGCAGACTCAGAAAAAAGTAAAAATATCTTGCAATGACATCTAGTATACACAGGGGCAGCTCGTGCTATTAGCTGTAAACAAAAAATAAAAATAAAATATAAAATAAAATAAAATGAAAATACAAAAATACAACGAGTTGCAGAACATCGCGCATGCATGGCATTTCCAGACTGCTGGTGAACCAGCCTGGAGCATGCGCACAGAATCCAGACTGTCTCACCAGCAGTCCGGAATAGGAAGAGAGCATTCAGCAGCACTATCCCAGAATATGTGTGTGTGTGTGTGTGTGTGTGTGTGTGTGTGTGTGTGTGTGTGTGTGTGTGTGTGTGTGTGTGTGTGTGTGTGTGTGTATGTGTGTGTGCGTAAAATGCCCCAGTTGCTATATATGGTGGTGAGTAGAGAACAGGCTTGAACTCTGTACCTTGGGCCCAGGTGGAAAGAGCCTGAACTCCCTACCCACCACCATTTGTAAAACAATTGCAGATTTTCCCTCATATTTGTTCTGCTCCTCATAAAATCTGGTTTCTGTTTTTTTGTGTCCTTACAAAGTCAGTAGAGCAGTGGTAGCATTGTTGCCTGACAGCTGCAGGTTCTCTGGTTTGATTCTTGGCTGGGGTGCTCTGGTATCCCCCCATCTTACAAAGACATGTGTCTGGAGTGTTTCTCCCTGGGCCTCTGCTGAAAATTGGCTTTTGTTCCAAGTCAGGCTTTCCTGGTTAACAAATGTTAAATAAATAAAAATTACAAGCATTTGAATTTCAGACTTCATATTCTTCAGAAAGTACATGGTAACACAAAACCTTTTATTCTAGCAATTTTCTAAGTTTATAAAATGGATATTTGAAATGTGTCCCTAGTTTTGGGACTGTATTCCTCCATTACTGTCTTTGTCCAGGTGCTTTTTGCTAAGAGGTTGAGAGCTATGGTGAGAACTGAATTCACTGAATATGTTTGGGGGCAGTATTCCCCCATTATTGGCTTTATTAGGTTGTTTTGTGCTAAGGTTGACAGCTATGGTGAGAACTAAATTCACTAAATGGTAGCCATTTAAGTTCCAGTCTTCTTCTCTTTCACAAAACAGCTGATTTGGCATAGTGGTATGTTGCTCTGACTGTTTTGCACAGGGTCCTGGGTTCACGACGTGGCAGTGAAATGTATGGTGGTAACACATCATTTTATTCTAGCAACTTTCCAACATTATACAAGCAATGTTTAAAATGTGTCCCTGGTTTTTGGCCTTTTGCCCCCCCCCCAATACATTTTGGCTTTTTCCAGATTTCTTGTGCTGCAAAGTTCAGAGATACAGCTGACTGTTGAGTAGATTTTACAAGGAGCTGAGAGCTGCAGGGGAGCAAAAGTTTAGTGCTGCTTATGCTGAGTCTGCTTGCATTGTTAATAGCACAACAGGTTGTATACTTGCTTTTGATGCAGAAGGCTAGGCTGTGGGTTCTACTCCCACAGTAGGTAGATGCATTGCTGAAACTGTACTGTGTTGCAAAGGGGGTGGATGCTGCACTCCTTTTTGGTGAAGATACCTAGTAACTATGAACCTGTTATCAGTTTGCCATCCATTCCCTACTGCAATATTACTAGCTTATCATTTTTTTAGTGTAAAATAGGCAATTTATTCCTCAAGGGCAACAGGCACTTAATTTGTAGATGAAACAATGAAATATAAAGTTGTTTGCTAGCAGCAACCTCTTTATTAGTTACAGATCTCTTTAATGTGGAATTATTTAGATGAGTTTTACTTCTTCAGAGATTGTGCATATTTACTGATACTGATGGACTGTAGAAGTATGAGTAGATTTTTATGATGGAAATGTTCTGAATTAGGCAGTTTTGTCATTATTGGTGCATGTATTTTGCTTCATTGTTTACTGGAAACATGTTCAAAACAATAAAATGAAAATGCCCTCTAAAACTGTAATGTATTGTACAAGGAATATAATTTAATATAATCAGGAAGGTGTATGAAAGAGCATGTGTATGTTTTGTGTGCAAGGGGCCTGTGATTTGAAAACAGCCCAAACACAAAGTTAATCTTTATCTGCCACTGGCAAAATGTATTTTCTCTAAATGTGGGTTTCAATGCTGTTTCAATGAATGTGAGTTTCAAGGGCAGAGAAGTTTTAATGCTAAGTCTGTTTTCATTGTGAGACTGCATTGCTTTATTTAGCTGGTATCTATTAGTGTTTGCGCTGTATAATGCAAAATAAAACTTTCAAATGAAGTCCAAATCATCGCAGAAGTAAAGCAGTATGCACATTAGTGTTATGGTAAATGGGGTGAAATAGCCAAGTAATGGTTTTTGGAATGGCTGCAGGGGGTAGGCTCCATTCGACCATGATTTTGTGAGGGGGAAGGGCAGCAAACTCAGACAGCCCTGGCTGAACTATACCTCTCAACTCTCCAGATTTTTGCAGAATGAATAGATTTTTGCTTCTTATTTTTGGTTTGTTCCTCATAAAATTTGTGGTTTTCTGGCAAATCATTTAGGAATTAAGTCACTAAATAATGACAGACACTGAGTTTCAGACTTTATAACCGTCAGAAAAATGCATGCTAAAGCAAGATCTGTTATTCTATCAACTGTCTCAGTTTATACAAGAGCAATTTTTAGTACTGTTTATAAGTTCCGCAATATATTTGGCCTTGTCCAGATTTCCTGCATTAACAGGTTGAGGGGTATGTGCAAATAAACTGCTTTATAGAATTAGGCATATCCAAACTTTCAACTGTCCCCAATTTTGATTCAAAATGTTGCTCTTCCCCTAATAATCCCTCCGCAAAATGGCAATTTTGGAAGAAAACATGGAGGGTTTACAATTAACTGTAATAATCAGAGTTATAGATTACTTTTATTTCAGAAATGCATGTAGATTCTTTTATTTTGACAGCTGCTCAAGTTAGCAGTACTAATATTAAAAAAGTGTTCCTTCTTTGACAGGTTCCCAGCTGTATTGTGTGGCTATTTTATATTTTTGCATCACATTTTTGGTCTGTTTTTCATAAAATTGTGTTTTTGTGGCAAATTAGTGGCGAATCATTAAAGACTGAAGTTAGAAAATAATGACAGAGATTTCAGTTTCAGATTTCATACCCTTCAGAAAATCCATACTAATGCAAGACCTACTATTTTATTATCTTTCTAAGTTTATAAGAGCAATATTTGAAAATTGTCCTTATTTTTGGGCCTTTGTCCCACTTCTCTGTATGGCTTTGTCCAGATTTCTTGCTCTGAGGTTGAGAGGTATGACAAATGTGTCAGGGCCATCACAGTCGGCCAGAGACATTTCAAATTGTGACATACTTGTTGCACCCCATGTAATGACTCTGTATGTGTCCAAGCAAGGCAAGGAGCAGTTATGCAGTGTAAATGTGCAGAGTATCCCCCCATCCAAGGTAGACACAAGTACTACAGTGGCTTTTCATCTGGCCTTGATTTTGCAGAATGTTCTGGTTACTGTTGATTTATGCTTATTATTCAGAAAGTGCCTGTTGCTATGCATTTAAGTAGCAGTGCTTTAATGACCATCAGGTAAGCTTGTCTGAGATTGTAAAATGCAAGTAAGCTTTAATAAGCATACTGTTAAAGAATTGCCAACATTGAAAGCCTTTCTGTTGTCATGCAGAGAATACGTACATAACTAGATAACATATAAGTTTTGGGTATTGAAATGTATATGACAGTATTTGTAATAAAGGACAGGATTACATTATTTTAAGAAGCTCATTACATTTGTTGGAGACTTGCAGTCATCTTTGCAGGCTTTACCTGCAAACTAAACAGAATGCCAATCTATTGTGTATGGTCCATAACCTGTGCAGTAATCCTTTAAGCCATGTATCTTGAGCTTGTGTCTTGTTTGTTTTCATTTTTTACTTTAATCATGTTTTCCCCATGAAACAAGTAGATAGTTGTTGTCAGACAGGTCTTTTTTGGATAAGAAACATTTTTACAAGTGGGGGTATCGCAGCGATTGCTACTTTTAGCATGTTACTTGGTACTTTAATAAAGCTGAATATAAATTATGATTAGAACTGCAGTGCAAGGAGAAGTGGTTTGAGTTGAGTGCTGCTTGTTTTTCTTATACTTGCTTTTGAATGGCATTCCAGTAATGTATTTAAAAAATAACTTATTTTTTCATGCCTCACAACCTTTTTGTTTCCATCAGATATTAAGTAAGCTGTCATGCAGCCAATGTATTGAAATATTGTTTTTCTTCTACACATCATTTAGTCTTGATTGGACTCTCATAATGATGGTTTGGCACCCAGGGCAACGTATTTAATTAAAGTTACAGTTTTTGTGGTTTTGAGCATAGCTCCTCCCCTTTCTAGTTGGCCACACCTATTCTCATTGACCCCACACATTCAGCTGCCTCCTGCAGCCCCCTTTGATTTGAAGTCACCAACCGCCACCGAGTATACTGTCTCCTTCTTCTCACTTATTCTTCAAAGAAATATCTCAGTGACTTGTATTATCTAATAGGAAACACAGCCCACTACAATGTAAATCGCATAATACAGGAGCTTATTTGAATCTCCAAAACAAAAAATAAAATATTCAATAGGATCAGTCATTTTATTTTTCTCTCCCCCTTGACAGCACACCATTAAATGTGCGTCAGTGCAGCAGTGTGCAAAACGTCTCCTGCTGACATTCACACTTCAAAGTCTTAGCAACCACACCTTGATAATTTTTACATCAGAATTGTTAACAAGACATAGCCATTGCCAAAAGTGTTCTAGTTCAAGCAGTCCAACAGTGTTACAGAGACCTGATAATAAATCCTCATCCATCGATCAAGTAATGCATGATGCAACTTCTTAGGTCCCAAATTGCGCAAACAGCTCCCCAACAGTATTAAAAATGCAAGACAAAGACTTCAGGGTAAAATTTCTTGAGATTGCACAAAACAACTGCTGCTTTCTTGTATTTTATCAACTCACTATTACATAATTTACTACAGCTTTGGCTCACTCTTGCACGTCCACACACACACACACACACACACACACACACACACACACACACACGCACACACGCACACACACACACACACACACACACACAGAAATACACACACACACACACATACACACACACACACACACACACACACACACACACACACACACACACACACACACACACACACACACACACACACACACATTAGTTTTGCATGAGCCAGTTGTGTAATCCTCTGCCTTACTCAATGTATAGGAAGTTCAGAAATTCCTTCTGTTCCAGTCTGTAGGCCATAGAGACCAACCACTGCCCAGTATGTTTCCATAATAGTCCATGTAGGTGTAAATGACCTGAGATGTACCTCCCTGTACTAAATGAAAATAGACATTATGGAATTTTCAGACTATGTGTCTCCAGCTAGTGTAAGCCAAGCACTGAGCAGCATTTTAACATCACTGAGGATGAGGCCACAATATGAACAAAACATGATTGAGTTCAACAACTGCATGTCTTTCTGGTGTCATTCTAATGGGTCCAATATTTGTCAACTTGAGAGGATATAGTTAATAGTCCACATTGCTTTGCTAATGATGGTCTGCACCTCTCCCTTTTAGGCTTTCAAATACTGGCTAAAACTTTAGCCCCCCCCCCCCTCTCACAGTGCCTTTTTAGGTAATGCCAAATTGACAAACCTACTGACATAGCAAAATCAGCTCAAATTAACCTGAAAATGTTACTGCTCAATGCCAGAAGCCAAACCAAAAAAACTACAGTCCATCCAGCCCCTCCTCACACTCGAGAATATAGACATCAGTGCAGTTACCGAGATATGGTTTAAAGCAGTAGAGAGTGCCCCACTAGTGAAAGGTTTAAGTGCCTTCCACTCTTTTAGACCAGTAGCTGTGCAGAATAGGGCTAATGAGAAGGTGCCTCAGTATACATCAATAACAAGCATACCTCTAGGATAATCATACAGGATGATGTGCTGGAGTTCCTCCATGTGCAGATCACCATAGACAAAATCCTGTACCCTGTCCGAACCAGCAATAGGTTACTCTCCATGTCCCAAGAAGATCGCAATGATACTTGGACCCACTGGTGTCACTTACCATCCAATCTAGCACTATACTCATGGGACACTTTAATTACCTGTGTATTGACTGGGAATCCTACACAGCCTCAAATTCACAAACACAGAGATTCCTGGACTTCATAAATGCAAACACCCTTGACCAAATAGAGAATATGTTCCAACATACTTTACATCATGCTTACAAATAAGGGAGAATGCTGCACCCACCAATGTTTCATCCTCTCTGGTAAGGCTCAACCATAAAGCTGTCTCCTATGAAATCAAAATCAGCTCCATAATCCCATTAAAACCAGTAACAATTAGGAACTATTCCAAAGCAAATTACCTTTTATTAAGTGATGGATTATCAAAAATCAGTGCTCCTCGAAACACAAACAGACAGTAGCTTATGCTGAATTGCTCCCAGAAACTCCATATAGCCATGTCAATGGCTACATAGAGGCTGATGTGCCTATTAGAAGTAAGCCCAGAACTAGCCCTGGAAACAAACTGCCCTGGTGGCATCCCAAATTAAACAGGATATACAACAAAAGGAAAAAAAATTATGGCAAGAATCAGGAAGAGCAATTCTCATAAAGATAGAAACTTTCTCATCAATGTAGATAGTTAACTAAGAGGGCTAATTAGGTCAAACAAAGTCAACTTTGAGGTTAAGACAGCTTCCCGGGTGAAAGATAACCACAAGACTTTCTACAGCTAGATCAGAAACCTCAAGGGCAGCACAGAGCAATGTGCTGAACTGGTGGTTAATGGTGCCACATTCACTGAGCCTGGCAATATAGCAAACCTGTTGGTGAACAAATTCAGTTCCAACATTAACCCCCCCTCTCATGCTCAATCATTTCCTCAAAAATACCCTTAAACATAACCCCTCCAAGTACAACTAGGGAGCATGTACTGGCTGCACTCACTAAAGCCAAGAATACGGCCTCAATGGGCCTCAATAACATCCCAGAATGCCTTCTGTATAGCTTAAAATATGACTTATCAGGACCTCTGGAGTCATTATTTAACCAGAGTCTTAAAACAGGCTTTGTGCCATCCTAAAAACAGAAGTGGCTAACTTCACGGCACCCATGCAAATGGAGAATAGTTGCATGACCGCTAAATCATACACCAATGCACTGTACGGACACATACACAAATGCATGGATCTCGCCATACCCAATAGAACCAAGACACCTTCCTCCAAAAAAGGAAGCCAACCTGGTGGTCCCCTGCCATAAACAAACTCTACAACAGCAGGAAGAAACTGATGTAGAATAAGGTGAAGTCCCAAGACTAGAAAAACTCCCTTATCAGCTTCAACAAAAAGTTGTGATCCCTCATCAAATCCTCTAAAGCTAGCTATGAAAACAGATTTGCAGCAGATAGTAAAGACAACCACAAGGCCTTCTATAGTTATGTAAAGAATCTCCATGGTAATACCCAGATTTGCTCTGAGCTACTGCACAATGGTACCTCCTATACTGAGCCAAAAAATATACTGGCCGACAGATTCAGTGCCAACTTTACCCCTCTCTCCCCCACCAAAAGAACAATCACAATACCAGTAGATTGCCAGCCACCCAGTATTACTGCTGCACAGGTTAAAACAGCACTGTCCAAGGCCAATAATACAGCTTCTATGGGACCTGACAATATCCCTGGCTGTGTTCTACATGAACTACAGAGTGAACTGGCACCACACCTGTGTGCCCTGTTCAATCACAGCCTCACCTCAGGCTTTGCCCCTACAGAATGGCACACTGTTACAGTTATCCCTCTCCACAAAGGAGGAGTGACTACAGACCCTGGGAACTATCACCCCATTAGCCTGATGAGTCTGATATGCAAAGCTATGGAACGCATCATCATGGACCTAATAAACAAGGATATAGGGAATCTCCAAACTCTGGATCCCTCACAGTTTGGTTTTTTGAAGGGTAGATCATGCCTGCTCAACCTGGTCGAATTCTTTGAGTCAGTCACCAGAGCTGTGGATGAAGGCAAGGTGGTTCATACAGGCTACCTTGATCTGGTCAAGGCCTTTGATACCATTACCCAGTCAGGAATCATAGAAAAACTCACTAAGCTAGGCACCAATCCCTATATTACTAGGTGGGTTGCAAACTGGCTCACAGATAGAACCCACAGTGTGAAAGTTGACTCCAAGTTAGACTGCTGACCTGTCATGAGTGGAGTCCACAGGGCTTGGTCCTGGATCCTCTCCTCTTTGGTATCTACTTCTCTGAAGTCCAGGCCAACACGGAGGGACTCTGGCTGACAAAGTTCACAGATGATTGCAAGTTTGGAGCTATTATTAACTCCCCAAGTGATGTTGACACCCTACAGAGAGGCCTCACCCAGACCAATGACTGGTATCAGAACCATGGCCTTAAGCTCAATGCCAAAAAATGTGTCTTCATCCCCTTTGGGAAAAACCTGGTTCCCATGAATTACCACAGCAATGGTAGTCCACTGAACACAGAAAGAAATATAAGAGATTTGGGAACACAGGTTTCCAGCAACCTCTCTTTTGACCACAACATTGCCACTGTGGTCAGAAAGTCCTTCTATGTGGCACATCTCATTACTAAGGGTTTTGCATCCAGGAAGAAAGAGGTCATTGTCTCCCTCTACTCTTCCCTCATTAAGCCAATAATCGAATACAGTGCCCCATTTGGCATGTACCTCACTAGACACATGCAACAACTGGAGAGGCCACAAAAATACCTCACAAAGAGGATCCTAGGCCTTAAACACTTGTCCTATATGGACAGACACAAAAAACACCAACTATTCTCTGTTTGATATTGCCTACTTACAGGCAATCTCTGTTTGACTTACAAATCCATGTCTGACCGAGCTCTGTTAGAAATGCTACATCTAAAGAAATCCCAATCCCTTCACACCAC
This sequence comes from Protopterus annectens, assembly GCF_019279795.1. Taxonomy (NCBI): domain Eukaryota; kingdom Metazoa; phylum Chordata; order Ceratodontiformes; family Protopteridae; genus Protopterus; species Protopterus annectens. Next base: position 1,675,715,257 of record NC_056728.1, read on the forward strand.
ATGCTCCAGAGACCTCAACCCCATTACCACAATCAACAGAACAAGCTGGAGGGACAGGTTCATAACCCAGAGACTGCCCATGCTATGGAATAGACTTCCCAGACATGTCAAACAGAGCACCTCACTGGCCCTTTTCAAGAGGAATCTTGATGAGTGGATGGGAAATTCACCCCAGGATCACTCCAGTGGCTGAACTTGACAGAGGCACTGGGAACTAAGGTCGGGTGGCAAGATGCCAGGGTAATCCTATGGGCTAGGCTTGTAAAGACTCCAGGGCCATTAGCCTAGTACACACCTATGAACCTATGAATGGAGGATTGCAACAGTCAACCCTCTTTATAAGGGAGGAGCCTTAACAAATCCTGGAAACTACAGACCCCTAGTTTGACTTGTCTTATTTGCAAAGCCATGGAATGAATTATCATGGAAATTACCAACAGGAACATAAAAGACCACCAGACTCTAGATCCATCCCAGTTTGGCTTTATCAAAGGACGGTCTTGCTTACTGAATCTGGTGGACTTCTTTGAAAAGGTCACTAAGGCAATGGATGAGGGAAAAATGGTGTATACTGTCCAACTAAATCTGGCCAAAGCATTTGATACAATACCTCACTTTGGCATTGTCAACAAACTTACAGAACTAGGTATAAACTCCTTTATAACATGCTGGATAGCTAGCTGGCTCACTAATAGGACCCAGGAGGTTAGAATCAGTGAGGCCACCTCCACAAGGAGGCCGGGCACCAGTGGAGTCTCCCAAGGCACTGTGCTAGGCTCACTCCTCTTTGGCACTTACTTCTTGAATGTCAAAGGCCTTTGGATGACCCAAGTTCACAGCTGACTGCAAACTGGGAGCAGGCCATTGAATCCTCCTAAGATGAGAGCACCCTTCAGGAAGGTCTAATACAGAGAAATGTTTGGTGCCAAAGCCATGGCTTAAAACTCAGTACCAATAAATGCACTGTATTGCATTTTGGGAAGTCTACCACCCTTGGTAACTAATCATCAATAAAACACCCTTAAAAGTTGATTCACTACTTTAGGATCTGGGAACTCATGTAGACAGTAACCTAGCCTCTGACCGACATGTGTCCAAGGTAGTAAGAAAATCCTTCTATGTTGCTCATCTTATAAGGAAGGGCATGGCGTCTAGGTCCAGAGAGGTCATCATAACACTGTAGTCAGCCCTCATCTGACTTATCATAGAGTATAATGCCTCCTTCAGTGTGTACCTGACCAGACACATGCAGCAAATGGAACATCCAAAGGTTCTTTACAAAAAGAATACATGGAGTAAACGCAAAGTCCTACACTGATTGCCTCAAAGCCCTGTCTCTTTAGTCAGCATTATACTAATTTCTGAGAGGTGATCTTTGCCTGGAACACAGGGCATCCCTGTAGCCTGTTTTGATGAATCTTTTGCACATCCGCAAAACAAACAGCATCAGAACTACTAGATTAAAAAACTAAATTTTGCTTGTGACATAAATAGGACATATTGGAGAGACTATGTTTCTCAGAGAATTACCGTTCCTTAGAATAGGTTCCCCATCCAGGTGAAGCAGATTTCTTCCCTATTGCTTTTTAAGCACAACTTGGATCAATGGATGGGTAATCATAAGTTCACCCTGGTCTGGCACCTATGTCTCTGATGGACGGAGGCAGTCAGTAAATCACTACCTATATAAATCAAACCTGAGAGTCACATTTGGGTTGCATAGCTAGGCTTATAAGGGCCATAGTGGTCATTAACCTAGTATACACCTATGAACCAGTATGATGTCTCTGTCCAGGTAAAGGTGATTCAGTAATGCAGTGGTGGTTTTAATGTTTCACTACAATCTCATCTAGCAATAATTATACATACTCAACTATATATTGTATTTGACCTGGCTAAATTACATTGCGTGTTGCTCCTGCATTTTTTTTGACATGAGCATGTAATTATTGTTTTCTGGGCTGTGGGTAAAATATACCCTTTGAGATCAGTCTAGAGCTCTGGTTAATCTGGTTAATAACTATAACTACATAAATAAATAAATATGTTACTAGAAGAGATCTTGGAATAAGCGTATCAGAAAATATCAGGCAGTGCCTTTATCCTATTATGTGATTTCAATCTAAACAGACTGGGAATTATACAGTCTCTTTAAAAAGGCATTATGGCTTTGCATAATCTTATAGAAATCATCAGCTTCCCGATAAGATTTAGTAAGCTGACTTGTAACTGCTTCCTTCTAGATGCTGTCTTAACTAACATGCTGGACAGATGTACTAACAATGACATGCTTCTGAAATCTCACAGCAAGTATATCCCTTTTTGTCATGATGGTCTCTCAAAAAGACTTAACCTATGTCACTTTGATTATTTAGTAAAAGTAGGTCAATTCCTCCCATGAAATAGGCTATACTTTTAGTAGAACTAAAAGCAATTACTGGAAACCGAGCCACAAATCACAATGGCACAGTCATTGCACTTAACGCTTTTCCACTGTTAAAAACATCCAGGATAGAATTTCATATTGTATATAAAGCCTTAATAAAATAGGTACCTCTATCTCTTTATTGACCGGAAAGCTCTGATGATGAACAGAAAAAATACCTGGAGTGCCTGGAAGAAATCTTAAGAACTAGAAATATTCACAGAATTTTCTACAGAAAATGCAATGTAGAATTTCTGCTAAATCAGCCTATCCAAGCTATCGAAATGAAAAACAAAAATTGGTGGGTAGCAGTCAAAAGTTATACCAGAGGACTTAACTATAAGAGATCTTGGAGAAATGTCTCACAGTGGGATGAGAGGCAAAATTCCTGGTAAAAGTTTAACATCTCCTGACTGGTTGTTTCTGATGTTAGATGTAAATTAATTAGGAACTGGTTTTGGGTGAGCACAAATGTAAATCATTATGTGTAATTTTCCTATTGAGCCACTGTAGCTAGTACATATAAGTACTGAGCATGTGCAAGAACAGTGTCATTTTGTACAGTCAACCAGAGTGTAGGCATGAATGGAGATGCACATGCAAGTGTGTTTGAGGTAATGAGTGAATCAGTTGACTTAAATACATGTTCTAATTACAGTTCCTGACAATGTTTATGTACAATAAATATCTTGAATCCATACACCACTTTATCATCTCTTTTTAATGCCTGCATGAGACAAGCGACCAGAAGATTATGTCAGTGGATAGGAATGGATGATTATGCAAACTTGCAACATCTAATATCAGATCTCTTCAATAGTTAGGCAATGCAATTCATTTTATTAACTTGTGAACTAGGATGATAAATTGTTTGTCAAGGACCCCTTACAGCCATGACCTGATTCATAGCTTATCAAGTCATGGTTGAAAAAGAGATGCCCAATTTACCATACAGCTGGTGGCCTAGGCCACTACATGTGATAGTAAACTGAAAATACCTGTGAAAATAATGCAAACTATTGCGTACTGTCTATTAATTGTAGAGAAGTCATTTAAGACTATCAGTTAGAGTGTAAACTGTTCTACCTGGCCCGATCACTGGAGGCTTGGAATGTATATCATGACCTGACAATGTAAAGTACAGGAGTGTCTGATCTTTGGTGAAGGAGTCAAGAAGTCAAATATTCGTGGGAAGCTGCCATCTTGCAAAAGCCTGCAGCTCTCACTATCCTGAAAGTTTTCTAGTAGAACATAAAGAAAATAAATTAATTATTTGTAATATCTGCTCTGGAAGAAAGACTAAGAAATAATATGTGCCTTACCATTTGAAAAAAAGAAGCAGTCCAAGAAGAAGCTGATATGAATGACTCTGAAAAGAAGCATTAGGGTAAGGTTTATGCCATTTTAAACGTACTTGATGTGTATCTTGCTTTAAGAGAGAAGCACTGACTTTCATAAAAATTGTTGGTAACCATTTGAAATGCTGGGATCCACTACAGCGAGTCCTAAAACACAGAGACTGAAAGGCCGAAAGATCAGATTTACATATACCAAGTCTAAGATACCATTTCTCGGAATATTCTCTTTTCTCCAAAGTATGGCAATCTCAGAGATGGTATATACAATTTTGGTGTGTGTGTGTGTGTGTGTGTGTGTGTGTGTGTGTGTGTGTGTGTGTGTGTGGTCTATATTACGTGATTAAACAGTGCAATGTTCGAACACGTAATATCGATCCCTAAATGTCGAACTGGCGGAATGTTGAATGGTTTAATGGAGATCTCCTTACAGTGCGGACATGGAAGTTTTCCATTGTCTGCACTGTAGTGCGATCTCAGAGTTGGTATATTTAAGTAGCGGGGGGTGGGAGCAGGGTGGGCTTACCCCCCTGCTTAGAGTGTTTTTATGGTTTGTTTGGATATTTTTATGTTTTTTTTTGCCGTTCGACATTATGACGTTTCGACATTTACGGGTCGATTATTACGTGTTCGAACATTTCACGGTTCGATCACATAATATAGACGCTGTGTGTGTGTGGGGGTTGCAAGGGGGGCTTGCTCGCTCCAAAAAGAAGTTTTAAGGAGAAGAGCGATTTTCAAGATTTACTCTTCTCCTGTGTTTTTGATATTTTTTTTTCTTTTCAGCACTTGACATTTTGAGTGCTGAAATTTCAATAGAGAGCAAAAAATATTCTATTCTGACAACAGCAGTATGCCTCATGGAAAAAGAGTAAACAGGTTTCTACAAAAGGTCAGCACAGTGTTATTAATACTAGAATGTGGTATTCAGTATACAAAGTGTTTTTATTTAAAGGAGGAAGATATGTGATGAATACGGACAGAAACTAACGAGAATCTGCTCAGTAATCTCTTACATGATTGGTTACTGATACTTCATGTCAATACTTTCAACAATAAAAGCTATGAAGTGCCCATTTTAAAGACAGTGAGTTTGAAGTTGCCTTCAGGGTGGCTATCCCTTGGTTCTTTTCAAAGCTGGTGGCCCATTTATAGCACAAACAACATCGTCAGTGCAGTTTTCCTCGGGTCATTGAAATATTTGGCTTATTGTATCATTAAAGGAAATAATTGTGATTTGTTGACAATGGATGTTTTTACCTAAAATATAGTTATTTAATATTTAACTTTTTTACTAAGAGCATGGTGAAGGAGTACAACAGCCTTGTTTCTGCTAAAGCCCTTTTAGATCCTGCTATTGTTAAACTTCCTAATGTGGGTGATACTTTCCTCTGCATCATGATTAATTTTGACAGGTATTGGTTCAGCCTTGGAAATTATCTCATGTTTACAAACTCACATTGCAATTTCTATTATTCTGTGAGGACTTTTCCAGAACAGCTGTCTGTCCTTGCAGAGTTAAATCAGAGGTGTGGAACTCACAAATACATCATTTCTTAATATGCGCTCAGATTATAAAATAGGCGGAGAATTTTATCTGCTCTGTGGCCTTGATGTTCTGTATTGTATGTCTTTTAACTGACATCCTGATGCCTTCCAGCTACAAAACAAAATGGTTCACAAGAGAAATGTCCTTTGTTTTTGCTAGCATGCTTTTGATTATGAAGTCAGTAATCTGAGCTGTAACTCTGCTTAAGACATGCCATTAATACTAAATGAATTTGTTCATAGTTCTACAACATTCACGAGCAAGGGACTGAGATCTGTGAGTTTTATTTAAAGCTAGTATATTATTCAAATCTTTACGTAGATTATATCCCTTGCATTGCCCGGTTCTGTTTTGTTGCATATTATTGAACTGTGTGCTTTTATCTACGACCCTCTTTCTTCTTTCTTATTTTCTAGACACTTCTAAATATGGCTTAATGCTTTGTACATTGCCAATGTTATTAATTCATTCTTTCTGTGACATCCTTGCTGCTTTCTCTTTTGCATTGAATAGCTACTGACTGTGAGTTTGTTATCTGCAAATGAATACCTACAGATTTCTTATTCTCTGCTTGGCGCAGTGCTTATCAGATGTATTCTTCAGTATTGTTGGCAAATCAGTCAGCTTGATTTATTTAAATCAATATCTGTGATATTTTGCAGTACCAACTAATGTATTAAAGCTGTCAGAGATGCATTTCTTTATCTTAGATGAATTCTCTGGAAATAGAATACCTAGACAAAGAAAGCTTGAATAAGGAAAAAAAAGGGTAATAGATGTTGAACTGTTCAGTTAGACACTGCTATAAAGATTCTGAAACCAGTATTTGCTGACTATTCTCAGCTAAAAATAAAACGGACTGTGATAAAACAAACACAAATATAAAATAAACAACAGTAGTATAGTAATATACTTAGCAACATCAAGGTCACGATACTAGTTTAAACCTTGTTTTGTATACGAAAGGACAGACTGAGGAAAGAATGTGCTACTCATTGCAAGCGGTATTTTTTGCATCATTTGCACTTCAGATCAGCTGCTCCACTGGTCAGTGAAAACCATTCCATTATACATTTAGTTCACTATTATCTAACTTCTCTGAAGGGTTGTAGCCAGTTCAACACAAGCTATCCTGTGATGTCTGAAACAGAGGAGTATTTAAGAAATAGCTTTAGTGAAGTCACTAAAGAGAGCAGACTTGGGAATTCTGTTGTGAAATGCTGGTTAAATAGCACAGCTTTCATATTTTCATTAACTTTATTTTGTTGCTTGCCTCACAGCTTCAGTAGTAAGTGGCAAAAGAAGATGCTGGTCATCTAGCCATGTCTTTCATCAGATGTCCACTCTGCAGCAGGTGGACAGTATTTATATTTCACCAGCTGCATCCCCATGTTAAGGAACCAGTTATAAGTCTGGTTATCTCCAAAATATGCTGTGTATCTTAAGGTTTCCTATTACATATTCATACCACAAAACTATTCTCTGCCTAGATAAAGTGCTATGGTATTCTGGTATTGGATGCTAATATCCAGATTTAGTACAAGAGGAATTCTATAGTATGTGAGGACATTTTGAGCTGCAGATTTTCCAAACAAATCTCCATGGAATTTAGGACTGAATGGAGGCTGGAGTGTCTATTTCTGTATTCAGCTATTGCACAGGCATTGATTACTTTTGAATCATTGGGTCAGTAACAGACAGGCGGTCTGAATGACGACATATAAACTAGCCATGCAATCTAGTGATTATAGCTAGATTTATCTTCCGTTCAAGATAAGGACCATGCTAATAATCATGTGAGTGAATTTTATTTGAATCCAGATAACACGAAAGAGGCCAAAATGATATACCATTTAACATGAAAGGGAGTTTTTTCTGTTTTCAGAGTAGAATATTTTTCACAAAAGTCATGTTGCTGCAATATACAGGTGGTAAATTAGACTGGATAACTGATTTCTCAGTAATGTTTAGTTTTTTTTTCTAATGAGATACAGTCTAAGGTTTTTAATATTCTTCTCTTGAAATAAACTTGAAACTACAATTCTCTGGTCCACTTCGCAGTGATATTAATTTAGCCATAGTAAAGACGTGATGCAGTTGTCATCCATTTCCTAAGCTGTTTGTCCAAGTGAGGGTTATACTGAGGGTTATAAATGTTAAGGTATGACTGCCCTTTCCCCAGCAACAGTCTTCATCTCATCCTGTAAATCCCCAAGCATTCCCAGCAAATTGAATGAGATAATCCATCCAACAAGGACTTACTTATACTGGGCAGTGCTTGGTACATTTCATGTGGGAGGTGCCCAAAGTGCAACCATTTTAAGTGCCTCTCTTCTTTAACTGGTGGAGTTGTGGCTGGACACTGATTCTCCTGGACTGCTGAGTTCCTTAATTTGTCCATGAGAGTGAGGCCATTTACCTTGTGAATAAATTTAGTTTCTGGTGCATGTATACATCACCTCATCCTTTTGGTCACTATCCAAAGCTGGTATGCATAGGTGAAAATGAGAAGATAGGAACATAGAGAGACCTATAAACTGAGAGCTTCATCCTAAGACCATGCTCCTTCCTTACCACCACGGTGTTGTACAGTACCTGAAGAACCGTTGCCACTGTACCTGCCTGCTAGTAAGTCTCATGATTCTCTCTTCCTTCACTGCTGCCTTCATTTATGAACACACATCTTCATCTTCATGTACCTGTAATTACCTCAATTGCATAGAGAACTTTACCTTTTTCCTAGGAGGGAGATATGACATCTTATTTAGAGCTGCTGATTTTTATTCTATTCTTTTTACACACAGCAGGGAGTCACCCCCCCCCCCCCACCGTATACTGGAGGACAACACGATCTGTAAAGTGTAAAGATGCAACTCTTCCATCCTTACAGGATAATCTCCATAACTTGACTGCTCCTTGATATCTTCTCCATGAATATCATGAAAAAAGGGGAGATACACATTCTAGCATGTTCTACATCCACCATCAATACATTTGACTTAACACAGATACACATGCACAATTGACTCTCTCTCCTCAAATACAAGGACAGAATAGCATGTGGCAACAGCCCTGGAATTTTGTACATTTATAGAACCCCCACCCACTCCCACATAAGGCGTTCTAGTGTACATAATAAAATGATTTCTTCTTGTATATGAAACATGTATAAAGAACACTGTCAGATGCTCATAAACCCTTTGATATCTGTGCACATACAAAATGTTGATCCTCTTTTCCACAGTCACCTAAATCACCACTTACTTTAGAATTGCTTGATAGAGTAGCATGGGCAAATCCCCTGAATTCCTGATCTTTGTATTGTGGACTTTTGTCACATATGACAATCAGGTTTCCTCTGCCTTGAAAATACAGACTTTGATGCAATAATTACAACTGCTCTGAGTGTGTTTGTGTGTGTGTGTGTGTGTGTGTGTGTGTGTGTGTGTTTGTGTGTGTGTGTGTGTGTGTGTGTGTGTGTGTGTGTGTAAACTCGGTTTGATTATTTCATGGAACTTGGAATAGCAAAAATAGGTTCATAGGCTCATAGGTAGGTACTAGGCTATTGACCCAATGCCTATATAAGCCTAGCCAAAAAGGTACCCTGCCTTTCGCCACCCAAGAAAATTATTTACCTGTGCTCCTGTTGAGCAGAACCACAGAAGTGATCCCCAGGGTGAATTTCCTATTTCCCATCCAGTCATCAAGATTTTTCTTGAAGAGTGCTAGTGAGGAGCTTTGTTTGATATAGATAGGTAGTTTATTCCAGAGTATGGGAAGCCTCTGGGACAGGAATCTACCCCTGCAGCATGTTCTGTTTATTGTGGTGACAAGGTTTAGGTCCCTAGAGTGTGTAGCTCGGAGGGATTGGGATTTCTTTAAGTGGAGCATGTCCAACAGCTCTGGGTTTGACATAGCTTTGTATGTTAGGCAGAGATCGCCTCTGACTAGGTGATATGTGATGGAGTAAAACTGGAGTTTTTTGAGACTGTCTGCGTAGGGCATCTGTTTGAGGAATCCGCATATATGCATTTTTAATTGGAAAAAAACAATGCTTACTTGACTCCAGTAAGCTCTGGGTATGCCAGCACCTCTTTCTTTGGATTGTTGTTATAGTATATATTGCATATAGTACAACTCTGCACTACTTATTGTATCTAAGTTGACATTCTTACTTACATATTCAATCTCTTGCTCTTTCTTTGTGCTTTGCTATTCCCAAATGTGGTTTCTATATCCTATCATGCAATTGTCTTCTTGGATGATTGGAAAATATTATCTTGTCAGTTTTAAACATTAATCCTTAGTCACAGTCTGTTTCATAGCTGAAAGAAAAATAAAACTGGATTTCTTTCCTTGTGGATAATTTTTGTTCAGGCCAGCCTTGTACTGTAATATCTTTTAATGGCTGCATCTCCAAGTAAGTTTTGGCCAATTTCTAGAATTCTTTTACCTTTTCTTCCATTACCAGTAATAATAATAGTATTATACAGATTTCTCCGGTTCTTCTTCCCTGGTAAATATGAGTTATGGTTAGCTTCTTTCTGGTTGTGTATCTTACCTTTAGATCATACTTTGGTAGATTGAGTAATGTCTTTTGCAACTTAGAAAGTGCTCTTTACAATGACTTTAGAATATACTTTGCAAAGCTTTGTGTTCTGTTTCTTAATGATTTATTTCATCTTAGATATATCTGTGATTTTTTTATACATACACTGTTGCGAACAGTTCCTTTACTGTTTGAGCTATACTCTTTTGTGCACCTCTAAATGCGATTGACCCATAGGTTGCTGGTCTTTTCTCCTATAAGATCCTGGCTCCCATACTATTCTGACTTGTAACAACTATCAATGCATTTGATTTAGTCACTTCATGCTATTTTATTTTTGTGTATCTGTAATCATATCTTTAATAATTCAGAAGTGCTTTTCTGTTCACATCTCCACTTTCTGGTTACATTTTGTTCTAAGAGCTTTCTTAAAGGCACAGTTATCCCGGAAATATTAGATATAAACCTTTCAAGATATCGCACCTTTTGTAGAGATCACAAAATGCCTTATTGTGTTTTGGCACAACTGCTATGACTTTTCTTTTATCAGACTTCAGACCCTGTGATATAAATATATGACCCATGTATTGCAGATGTTTCCCCTATATTTGATATATGACCCATGTATTGCAGATGTTCCACATATACTTGATATATGACCCATTTATTGCAGAGGTTTCCTCTATATTTGATACAAGTATATAACCCAAGTATTGCAGAAATATCCCCTATATCTGATATATGCCCCATGTATTGCAGAGGTTTCCCCTATATTTGATATAAGTATATGCCCCACGTATTGTAGATGTTTCCCCTATATTTGATATATGACCCATGTATTGCAGATGTTCCCCTATATTTGATATAAGTATATGACCCATGTATTGCAGAGGTCTTCCCTATATTTGATATAAGTATATAACCCATGTATTGCAAAAGTTTCCCCTATATTTCATATATGACCCATGTATTGCAGAGGTTTCCCCTATATTTGATATAAGTATACGACCCATGTATTGCAGATGTTTCCCCTATATTTGATATATGACCCATGTATTGCAGATGTTTCCCCTATATTTCATACTTGCTCTTACTGAACCTGAAATTCTGATGATTTAAATTATTTGGTAGCTGTGTCAGTCTGTTGTCATACTTCTGTTTTGTATGATCCCCACACTAATGGATAATCAGCTGTGTTTACAAAACCTGCCTAGGTTTTGATTGCTTCTACAACAGCCTATTGGAATATACCTGATAATGACGAAATAAATGGAAGAGTAATGGATCTGCACTTTCCCAATGGTGTGTTAAATTTACACAGATTAGAGTTATGTTTGCCTAGCTTTATCTTTGAGAAACCCTGTTACGTATCTCATTCTGAAAATAATTTATCTTTCAGTTTTATTCAGACTGCTTCTTCAGCTGTAAGCATTGAGTCATGCTCATTTCTCATCAATTTATTCAGCTCTTGTAGATTGTTCAAGATGTATATTTCATCTTGTATTGCAGATGCAGTCATACTATTCACCCATTTTGTTGGCTCCACTTGCCACTCGATGACACCTAAGCATTCCATTTGGTTCTGTTACTGCCATATTCTACTCTTCTGGGAGTATGTGTCACGTGCACATCATCTACAACCTTTGATTAGGTCAGATCAGTTCTTTTAAAAGCCTGCCCCTTGTTTTACAATTTCTGATACCACAAACTATTCTCTTTCTTATTAGTGAATCAAAGAACATACTAAATTCACAGTTTTTGGCTCTGTATTTTCCTCGGTATCCAACGCATGCCCTGGCTCTGTAGGACCTAGTACCTTGTTAAAATTATGAATAAAAACAAACCCCTTTTCTAGACTCAGCAGTAATTCTTGAACTTCTCTCTCATAGCTGCTGTTTTGTATTTCTTTTCTACATGAAAATTAGAAGTTAAATACTTTCAGGGCTTCTTAACTAGTGACATTCAAAAGTGAAGCACGTTATACCTTTTTAGGCTTCTCAGCTAATACACTAAGTTACAAATAAAGTGAAGGTCTCTCTCTCTCTCTCTCTCTCTCTCTCTCCAAATATCTGTTAGCTTATCAGGATGGTGAGTAAACTAAAAGAAAAAAATGCAAGAATGAAAGAAACTGAAGATGTGGTTAACATTCTGTGATGTCTAAACAGTTTAAACCTTCTAGAATAAATTTTATTCATTAGCATTTAAAGGTATATATCCTATGTATCCCACATATAACAGATCCCTTTACCAAGGAGAATTTTTTTTTCAGATCTTCAATTACAAGGGTAAGGGTTTATGTCTGCATTGATTACATATTTTTTATTTATTCTTTGTTGACTGGGTTAATCCTACCAAGCTAGTAGTCTTTTTTGGGGGGGAAATATGGCCAGGACATTTGGTAACTTCTCCTGCTTGTTTCAACAAGTGCCATAGGAGCTTTTTCATCCATCTGAGCCACCCCCAGCTCAAGCAGATAGGACCTTGGTTTAATGTCTCATCCTGAACATGGTTTATGTATTAAGTAACTGGTTTGTAGACTTCCTGATGAGATTAAATCCTAGTAGATCAACATATGCTCAGTCAGGTTGCAAACTTTAGATTTTCACCCGCCTCATTTGTCCTATAGGTACTCCTCTTGCTAGTCAACAAGCATTCTGTCTTGGATGAAAATACCAACCTTGTTGAATGTTTCTTTTCTTTAAGTGCTCAAGATAAGCCACATTGCTTGGTGCAATGCTATTTAGTTGCATAATACATTTTCTGCTGTCACGTGATCCAGTCTGTTTCATTTAACTCAGAATCCTGAACAGCAGCAATGTTTCCCTTTTTCAATAAATAAATAAATAAATATGTATATATATATATATTTATATATAGAGAGAGAGAGAGAGAGAGGGAGAGAGAGAGTTAAATGGTTTACAGGAATTTTGCAGCTAATTTTTGAATTTGCTAAATCAATGAAGCTAGAAAATATTGATTAAGGTATAAATAGTGTCAGTGGAGCAAAGGTAGCACACATGCCTTACGTGTAGAAGGTTGTGGGTTGTATTCCCACACCAGGTATAAGGATTCTGATACTATACTACAACATAAAGCAGGTGCATTGGAGGGGTGTTGCACTCTTGAGTCTGTTGTCTTTCAGATGAGACTTTAAACCAAGGTCCTATCTGGTTGTGTTGGTAGTAGCTCAGCTAGAAGTAGAAAGATCTCTAGGTATGTTTTTTCCATATCAAACATGCACACACTCACACCTATGGACAATTTAGAGTCCCTGATTTACCTACTGCATTATTATAATATCAATATACCCAAATATTAATTATACAAATAAAAAAATAGGAACAAATTATTCAAAATTCAAATAGGACTGTCAATATTTTAGATAGCATACTGGCAAATGTAAAATCTTCCTGCTCTCCACCCACACTTTTGCCCACTGTACAATGACATCATCTTAGGAGTAAAATCAAACACAGTCATATATAAATCATTTTTCCTATAAGTAAAATCAAGCATGGTCATAAATAAATCACCCTTCCTAGATGTAATTAATGAAAACTATGATGCAATAAATTATATCCTTATGAAACAATGGGGTACAATCCCTCAAGGACCCAAATATGTCTGTTTAGAATATTGTGAATTAGTTCTTTGGTATTAACAGTTTACTGTGAAATGTGTGAACGTCAAAAGAAATTCCGATCAAAAGACTGAATCACATGTCCGATTTCAAAATGTTGAAAAGGTCAGAATGATGCAACCACACTTCCTGTTGTGAATTTAACCTCTGTCGACATCCATAGACTGCAGTTCTATACTGCACATCATGTCACATAAAGATTTTGCAGGGGGGCAAGCCCCCCTGCACCCCCCACCCCCCCACAGATTTTATATATATATATATATATATATATATATATATATATATATATATATATATATATATATATGTATATATATTACAACTCTGAGATTGCACTACAGTGGGGAAAAGGGTACATTTCCTGATCTGCAGGGTACCACAATCTCTAGTAATAAGGGTGACCACATATGTGCGAATGCACAGTACATTCACTCAACCAGAGACTCACAAACTTGAAGGTTTGGCAACATGGGATTCACCCAACTGTAATTCGGCATCCCATGTTCGCCGAACCTTCATTCGTTATTTTGTTGGTAAACAGATATTAAGTCTTGATTTCATGAACTCAAATATGTGTGTAAATTCAACAAAAAAAAAAAGCTTTTGTGAAATCACAAAGTTAATGAGATATGCAACAGATAAAGAGATACAACTTAGCTTCCAGAAATTAATCTTGTTATAAAAAAGTCTGGATTAAAGTGCAGAAGCTATTCAACTTTTCTTATGCAGTCTTCTAATTCCAGTTATGAGCTCATTTTAGTTTCAGTGGTTGAAAGTAGTAATAATGTATTTTGTTCATTATGTCAGAAAACCAAAGGAAAAAATGAATGTTAACATGCTATCAATAAATGATGAAGTATTCACCCAACCACAGGATATCGTGAATATATCTGCAGAAAACTTTACAATAAACAAGAAAAGCTGTGCTTCATGTAGATAAGGCTATGATAACTACTGTCTCAGATTTAAAAAAATAGTTCCATGGAACCAGGCAACATACCAGTGGGTTTCCTAAGCTGAATCAATGAAAACCTAACTAAACTCTTATCAGCCATTTTAAACAAAATGTGTCTTTGTTGGTATATCCCTGATCTATGAAGGTAGGCTATACAACTATCAATTCACAAAGACGGGAAGGAGTCACACTGGACTCAAAATTTAGACCTTTATTTATTTATTTATTTAATATTTTGATAACCAGGCAGGTGGACTGATACTTGCACCCTTTCCAACCATGACCCAAGGCACACAGGCAACATAACTGTTGCAGTCCTCTATTTGCTAGGCATGAAGCTAGTTTGAAAGCTATTAGACATCTGGATAGGCCACATATCTTACTATTCAGGAGGCATCTCAGGATAATATTAGGGCCCATAGATGCAGTATTTTTTGCCTTTGAGAGCGCGCTGAGGACGTGTTTGCTATTTATCGCTGGGAGAGTTATGGTCGAGGGTATGTCTTGGGGGGTGATGGGGGAGTGGGGTGAAGTTGGAGCTAAATTTATCATCCAGTAGGTTTGTTATATCCTCCAGTTCCATATAGGTGGTTCCATTTATAACTAGGTCAGCACACGTACATGTATTACCTTTGAGATTGTGGACATAGCTGAAGAATTCCTTGTGGTTGTTCTTTGCCTGCAAGGCTATCTTCACCTCAAAATTGGCTTTGGTGGATTTGATAATAATCCTGGCTTGCCTTTTTATTTTGATGAGGGGTTTCTTGCCTTGCTGGGTATTGCCCTTACCAGATTTGGCCATGGTTTTTGTTATATAGCTTATTGATACTGGGATTCCACCATGGGGGCTTGTTCTTTGAACTAGTCATGTGCTTATTCTGAGGGGTACAGCTGTCTCAGTGCAGATGTTTACATGATGGTAAACATGACTTCAAACAATTTGCATAGGCAGTGGAGTTCATGTGGTTTGGGGAAGGGGCTTGAAATATTGTCAGGGTATCATTCAGTAGTAGGAGGTTAGCTTTGGAATAATTCCTAAATGTTTGAGGGTTAGATGGGGTCACATGTTTTAGCTTAATTTCAAAGGAAACCATTTTTTGGCCCCAACCTGACATGTGAGGATGCTACATGTAGGTGGGTGCAAAGTTCCTCCATGTTTGTGGCAATCAGGCCAGGGATGTTGGTGCTCCTAGTAGGTGTAAAGTGTAGCTGGTCCAGTGCATTTGTGTTGAAAATGTCCAGAAATCTCAGGGTCTGTGTATTGGGAGATGTGTATGTTTTTCAGTTTGTAGTGGGGTAGTTGTAGTCACTCAGGACTATAGTGTTGGGCTCAATGAAGAGTGACTGCAGTAGATTTAGGTATGCAGTAGGGGTATCCTGATTCACAGATGGTGACCTATACCTTGCAGTGATATGGTATGAGACTTTGCATATGGTGAATTGGTCATGGAGAAGTTCAAGTGAGTCGTAATTCTTGACCAGTCTTGAGGTATGACTGTTTTTGATGAATATAGAGAGACATCTTCACCTTTTATCTCTTCTGTCCCTTCCTGTACAGTAGCTGGTTTAAATATATAGAGGATATTATACCCTTGCAATGTTGGGGTGCTCTCCATGACTTTAAACCATGTTTCCATAAATATACAGGCATCTAAGTTCTCCGAGGGAGGAGAGTTTGCAGGAAGTGAAATTTTTCATCTAGACTCTTAGCATTGATCAGTAATACCTGGGTTGGTATTGCTATGTTGCAAGCTTTATCAGACTGGCATTGCAAAAAGGTACTATAGGGGTGGACAACATTTTAACCAGTGTTTAAAAGCCTAAAGGGGACAGGTGCAGACCATTCTTGGGGAAGCAACATGGTCTGTCAACAATATCCTCCTGCACTGCTCATTTGTATTTAGTTTATTTATTTATTTTATTTTATTTTACATTTATTAACCGTGAAAGTCCGACTGGATACATATCCATTTTCAGCAGAGGCCCGGGGAGAAAAACTCCACATTGAAATTCATTTACATGACAAATTATGATAACAGCGAAGTCTGTAAACATTTAAAAACATCAGTGACAGGTAATAGTCAAAATTGTGGATACATAAAGTTAGCTAACGTTTAATAACAACAGTGACAGGTAATAGTCAAGGTTACATGTAGATAGAAATAATCACTTAGAGAAAAACTGTCATTGTTGGTAGCTGGATTAGGTATACAGAAGTAATAATTACATGTCTGAGCAGTGTGTAATAAAGAAAATGAATTACAGATAGAAGGTAAGGATGATAGTTAATCGAATGGTGGTAGGTAAGAAGGAAGTAATTTAGTGTGGGCAGAGAAGTATATGTCTGAGCAGTGCGTAATACAGAGAATGCTTTTCAGATAGAAGGTAAGGATGATAGTTAATCGAATGGTGGTAGGTAAGAAGGAAGTAATTTAGTGTGGGCAGAGAAGTATATGTCTGAGGATGATACTTAATCGAATGGTGGTAGGTAAGAAGGAAGTAGTTTAGTGTGGGCAGAGAAGTATATGTCTGAGCAGTGCGTAATACAGGGAATGCTTTTCAGATAGAAGGTAAGGATGATAGTTAATCGAATGGTGGTAGGTAGGAAGGACGTAATTTAGTATGGGCAGAAAAGTTAGTTCTCTTCCTGATGATGGGATAAAAGAGATGAATGGTCGAGGGGATTGTGTGTTATGAGGGTGAGGAGACAAGATATAAGGGTGTAGACCTCTGTGAGCTATGTTTGGGTTACCTTTGTCCTGGTATTAAATAGATTAGTCAGGGTATAGACTGGTCATGGCTGAGTTAATTTTGCTTATTCTGATTTGTGATTGGGTTAGTCAGGGTTGGGACATGCCAGAGCCAGTCACTGTACATGTACATTTTTAGGGATGTTTTGAATTGGGGCAAGGAG
Organism: Protopterus annectens; assembly: GCF_019279795.1. Classification (NCBI taxonomy): domain Eukaryota; kingdom Metazoa; phylum Chordata; order Ceratodontiformes; family Protopteridae; genus Protopterus; species Protopterus annectens. Next base: position 1,675,732,647 of record NC_056728.1, read on the forward strand.
CATGTGGTGGTTAGTTCAGCTGGAAGTGAGCTCCATTGTTTTCCAGCAGAGTTAGAAAACAATGAGTCTCCAGCTGAGTTGTTGGCTTTGGTGGTCTGTACTAGCAGTTTGTTGGATGAACGGAGGGATACTAGGCTGCTGTAGGGGGTAATAATGTTAGTCAGAATGGGGGTACTGGTAGGTTGATTTAGGATTTTATGAATCATTATGAGTTGGTTATAATAAATCTGATTGGATAGTTCAAGCCAGCCTAATTGTTGAAGATTTTTACAGTGGTGGGTTCTGTAGGCTGAGCCTGTGGCAAATCTAGCTACATTGTTATAGCAGCTAGTGATTTTGTTAAGGTTTGTTTTGGTTAGATTTGTGAGGATGGGTGAGGCATAGCGAAGGGTTGAAAGAAGGTGTGTGCAAGCTATTGCGGTTCTGGCAGATGGGGTTAAGAATTTCTTAATCCTATACATGGAGCCTATTTTGTTGTTTACTGTTTTTATGGTTTTATCTACATGGGCATCGTACTTCAAGTTATTATCAATGCTTACCCCTAGTAGTTTAGTGCAAGGTTCAGGAGTGATTATGGTGCCATTGTTGGAAGAGACTGTGATTAATGGTAATGTTAGCTTACGGGAGGGGGAGAAAAGTAGTAATTTGGTTTTGTTTGGGTTCAGTAGAAGACGACGATTATTGAGCCAGTTTTCTACTTTGTTAAAAGTGGTTTGGGATAGGGATTGTAAATCTGTGGGAGTTGAGGCAGTGCAGATGAGTGCAGGGTCATCTGTATACTGTACACAAGTTGAATCTGGGATAACTTTGGGTAGGTCATTAATGAATATGGAGAAAAGGAGGGGGCCCAGGATAGAACCTTGGGGCACTCCAAGGGTGACAGGTAGAAGGGAGGATAGGTTGTCTTTCCACAGGACGGCTTGTTGTCTGCCATGCAGGTAAGAGTGGAACCAGCTGAGTGCTGGGTTATCTAAGGAGAGTAATTTTAAAGAGTCTAGGAGTAGGTGGTGATTTACCATATCGAACGCTTTAGATAAATCAAGAAAGAGGGCAGAGGAGAGCATATTCTGATTGTGGTTTTGATTTATACTGTGAGAAAAGGAGAGGAGCGTGGCGGTAGTAATATGGGCTGGTCTGAAGCCATGCTGGGTTGGAGCTAGGAGAGTATTCTGAGTAAGGTGGGTTAGGAGTTGTTTCTGTATGCATTTCTCTATTATTTTTGCTAAAGGAGATAGTACGGCTATGGGTCTGTAATTAGAGAGTTCAGTTGAGTATCCCCCTTTATGAAGTGGAATAATATGAGATATTTTCCAGATGGAAGGAATGTAGGATTCATGGAGAGTGCGATTGATTAAGATGGAGATAGGGTAAGCTATGACATTAGCAGCCTTTTGTAGAAACTCTGCAGGAAGTTGGTCGGCTGCCAGGGTGGTAGGTTTTAGTTTTTTTAAGTAGGGATTTTATATAGTCTGTGGGGATGGGATCAGATTTGAGTGTGGGGGGGGGGGTATTTTCTTGAGTAGATGAGATTGTAGTCAAGGAGGTGGGAGATGGATTATTAGCAAGGGACTGGACTGTTTCAGTGAAGAAAGTGTTAAAGGTTTTAGCAACACATTTAGGAGGTTGTTGTAGGGTAGCTGAGGAGGTGGGGGTAGAGGTTTTACCTGGGTGGAGCAGTTTATTCAGACCTGACCAGAATTTTTGAGGCTGATTATGGTGTTTTTGCTGTAAATTTGTATAGTCATTTTGTTTGTCTAACAGAATAGACCTTTTGCATCATTTCTCATTTGTATGAATGTAATGTGGGCTTGTGGGGATTTGGTGGCTCTCCAGGAGGTCCATGCTGAGTTTCTAGCAGTAAATTTTTGTCTAGTAGTATTGGTTGGCCAAGGAGCAATTTTATTTTTGGTTCTGATTGTATGTGTGGGAGCATGCCTGTCTAAGATGGCCAGAAATTTGGTGTTGAATTCTGAGACTGCCTCATCAAGGGGGAGTGTTTTTAGATTGGCCCATTTAACATGAGCTATGATTGGCCTAGAGATTTATTAGGTTAAAGTTCTTTGTATACCTAAGGGTTTTAACGGTGATTTGGTGAGACATGTCATCCCTTTTCCTGATTATATAGGTTAGGAGGTGGTCACTCATGTCTTCAGGTAGGGTGCCTGATTTGTATAGCTGTGGATTGTTATTTATTAAGATCCAGTCAAGGATGCTTTCCATTTTGTTGGGCTTGTTGATTCTGGTGGGGGTGGTAATAGTCTGGGAGAAACTACGTAAGTTAATATGGGTGGTGGGGAAGTTTGTTGAACAAGTTATCCAGTCGATATTGAAGTCACCGAGAAAGATTGTTTCTTGGGGGTGGGTTGTGGATAACCATTGAAGGGTGCTTTCTAAGGCGGCTATGTTGTTACCTGGGGGAATATAGCTGCATATTATGTTATAGATTTGTGGTTGTTAAGTTGTACTTTTGAGATGATTATTTCGGAGTTGGAAGTTGTCAGGTGTTGTGGGGTGCTAATTGTGGGGGTCCCCTTTACTTTACCGAAACGACACTTCACCGACACGCGGAAGACCGAGACGAAATGACCGACAGGTAAGTTGACCGAAAAGGTGATTTGCCGACAGCCGAAAGACCGACAAGGGTAACGTGTGAGCGCGACTCGGTAAGTTGCGATAGTGACGGCGTTAGGAGCGGTCAGGTAAGTGTGCGATATTGTGGGATTTTGGGTTAGGGTGTGGGAAAGGTGAGTGTGTGGTAGTGTCGGAGTTAGGGTTCGGGTTAGATAAGTGTGTGATAGTGATGGACTGTAGTTTAGGGACGGGTTAAGTGAGTTAGGTTTAGAGTGCGGGTAGGGTGAGTGTGCGATAGTGACGGGCTTTATGTTTTAGGGTGGGTTAAGTGAGTTAGGGTTAGGGTGCAGGTAGTTTAAGTGTGCGATAGTGACAGTCTTTAGGTGTAGGGGTGGGTTAAGTGAGTTAGGGTTAGGGTGCGGGTAGGGTAACTGTGCGGTAGTGTCAGACCTTAGGGTTAGGGTTTGGGTTAGGGTTAGTGGATATGTCATTGTGTGTCATGTGTAGTTTACGTTGTTTGTGTCGGTGTAATTGTGTTCGGTTTTGTGAGTTGTCGGTGTTGTGTGGTTTCGGTTATTTGGGGTCGGTGTTTTGTGTGTCGGTAATGTACAGTAGACCCACTTGTGGATATCTCGAGAGTGGATTTATATAGGATGGCTACTCTGCCTCCTTTTTTACATTTACGGTCAAGTCCTATTATGTTATAGTTGGGGGGTAATATTTCATTGTCAGAGATAGTTGGTTTTAGCCACGTTTCTGTGAGACAGAGTAGATCAGGGTAGTGCATGTCTAGGAGGGCATGCAGATAGTGTATTTTCTTATTTAAACTTTTGATATTTAGGTGGCAGACTAGGAATGATTTGGGGGCATTATGTGAGCTTCTTAGGTTGGTAGGAGTACTATTTATGGGGTTAGAGGTAGCTGGTGACTTTGGGCCCAGGTTAGGGTGGATGTCACCGCTGGTTATGAGGTTAGGTAATATACTCCTTATGAGTTTGGTGAACTTCAGTAGGAGTTGGTAATAGTTCTTTGTCCTTGGGTTTAAGTGAGTAGGATGGATGGGATGGAGACGATTTGGGGTAGTGCAATTAGTGAGGACGTGGGGTAGTATGGGTGGTGGGGTGTGTGTTTGATTGCTAGTGGTTGTGATAGATGTATGGTACTGGGAGTTAGGTAGGTAGTGGAATTTGTATGCGGTGAAGACATAAAGTATTATAAGTGGGGGTATGAAGTAGGTATATGTTCTAGTGTTGTGGGATGAGGTGGTTGTAAGGGGAGACATTGTAGATGAGGTAGTAGAAGGGTTTGTGAAAAAAAAGGTGGGGTGATAGAGAAGTGTGAAAAATAATCAAGGTGGGAGTGGGGGTGGTTATGTGGAAAGGATGAGTTCTGATAGTATGGTTGTAATATATGGGAAGGGCTGATTAAGTGGGGGGTATGTTAAGGGAAATATAAGAGTAGGCGTAGTGGGGGTGGGGGTAGGGGAGCGGAGTGAGCCCGTAGGGCGAACTGAGCGGGTAGAGCTAGAGAAGGACTGAATTCAGGAAAAACAATCAGTGGAGTGCTGACTGTAAGGTAAGTTTAAGGGGAGATAGTAATCTGTGCAGGTAAGAAAAGTAAGGTAAACAGTGGGGTAAATTGGGTCTAGCTAATATATAGATAAATAAGGTGGGAAAGTGGAAGTCTGAGAGTTAAAATTATCAGAATGGAAAAAGTTATGTAGGGAGAGTAGACCAAGGGAATAGGGTGCCACCTAGTGGGCAAAGGTTGTAAGGCAACCAGGCTATTCTGGGGGGGGGGGGGTAGCAGCTCCCGTGTGATAAGGTAGAGTTACACGGGAGTAGTATAAGGAGGCTATAGGAGTGGAAACTATGGTGGTTGGGAGGAGAGAAAGGTTTGGCTGCTGGCTGTCTTGGCTAGGGAGTTTACAAAATACACCTGGGCTGATAAACAAAAAGTGTATCTAATCTACAAACAGTGGGTATACAACATACTTTCTTGTGTCCTTTTGGGGAAAGATGTCCAGAGAGGTTTGGCTCTGTTCCTTAGCTTGGGGAGGAGGCAGCAATCTTGGACAGGGCTAGAAAAAAACAAGACCCAGTACAGGTCAGGCAGGTTGGAGTGCTGGGTAGATAAAGGAAGAGAAAACAGTGGTGAAGTATGTAGTAGGTCAGACACAGATTTAAATACAATACTAGAAAAGACAGTCCTTAGTATTCCTTTTAACCAGGAATTTGCATGTTAGTATTCCAGATATTCAAATAGGTTCGTGCAGTTGAATGCAGGGCAGAAGCAGGTTCTATTGCAACATAATACAACACAGTTTAGACTAATAATTCAACAGCAACTCTAAGGTTTGGTAAAATAAAACAGTAGAGAATGTTTTAGGCGTCCAAACATTACATGGTACAGAGTGCAGTGGCCCACAGATTGAGAGCGGGGTAGTAGATGCTTATGTACTTGTTCACGCAGTATTACCCGAATTCTATTATAGAGGAATGAACCTCTGTGTAACTAGGTAACATAAAATGAATTAGCTGGGGCCAGCGGAACAAGAACACTTAGCCTAATACAGCTTTTTGTCCTAAAGGGTATTCCACAGCTATAATGCCCTCCTGTATTTCATACACTTGCAACCCAAACTGCAGAGCGAGGCTCAGACTCGGTGATATGTTCTTAGAGAGAGTACAGCCTTCTCATAGAATGCAGTCTGCTTTATTTAAGTGTTATATGGAATGTAATTTATTAAGTATCTATCAGCATTTTAACCTTACGAGCCGTAGTATGGCATAAGAGTCCTCATTTAAGTAAGATAAACCCTAGTATCTATATTCTAATGTATGTATGGTAAAACAATCAAATGGGTTTAAGCACTGGAGCGCTACTCTAGTCCAGTGTTCTTATATTAAGAAAGTACCAGGTCTACTCTAATCCGGTGTTCTTATATAAAAGGAAGTACCGGGTCCTTGTAGCTTGTTATCAGTTGCCTTTAACTGGAGCAGACATGGTTAATAGTGTTGATTCAACAGCTAGAGGCTAGTAGAACAGCGTGTGAGATAGGCAAGTGTAAAGGTAACCACTTCTATGATGAGTAATAAACCTAAATAGCTGTGGTATGTGCACGCCTCATAAATTTTGTGTAAGAAAAAAAAACGGCAATAAAAGGAATTAGTTAGAGCAGTTGCATATGTAATAGGTTCACTAAACAGCCTTTGCGAGTATTGTAACCAATGCAGGAGACTCTGCCCTGCCCTGAGTTATTGTAAAATGACTATGTTACTTCGGCACAAGCACCCTATATTAATTATAATGATGCCCCACTTTGGTAGTTATTCTAAGCTAGGCACCAGTACCACTCCACGTTAGGAGCAGGACGTTTTTGTGAGCCCGTTTAGTGTTGCTAATCAGCTCCATGTTCTGTAAACAATGTGAATGTGATTACCACAGATAGAGCGGCTAGGACACAGTGCAAAGTTTAAACACAATGATACATTCAAGCAGAAACTGGTATTCTTACTATAACATGTTCTTAGTAATAAATAGAGCATGTATAAGCTCCCATGTGCTACAAACTTTAAAAGTTAGTATCCCCTAAAGATAGAGCAGCTAATACACCATTCTATGTAAAGAATATAGCTAGTTGCTAAACAGTAATAGTTCTAGTTTGTTGATGCTTAAAAGGAACAGATTGCAAGATTCAACATGTATCGGTTCCAGGTGCTACAAACAGTATAATATGATAATCGCTAGTGAGTAAAGCAGCTAGTACACCATTATTGTAGCAATATAGTTTGTTGCTAAGCAGAAACAGTTGCAGTCGTTTAAGGTAGTAGCCGTCAAGCAAAATACAGCAGTAGAAACACTTATACAAGGTGGTAACACCGAAGGCAGGAGTGCACAGCAGCCTGGGGTAACTATAACATTAAAGATGGTGCCACTTGGGGTTAGGTATATTTATAGGTTAGGTGAGGGGAATAGGTAGAAAGGGGAGGAGTATGGTGGGTGGGTGCAGGTGCAGACCGGATGTGAGCAGTACAGAGTTCATGCAGGGTAGGTTGGAAGCATATAGAGCCTATTGTGTTACAATAGGCTGACGTAGGTAGTCTAGAGAAAGGGGGGTGGGGAAGGGAACAGGGAGAGAGAAGATAGATAGGAAAGATAGGAAAGGGGGGGTGTAATGTATAGTAGTTGCAGGGAGGCGACCTAATGAAGCAGGTGGGTTAAGGGGGCAGAGAAAGAGCTAGAAAAGGACTGAATTCAGGGAAAACAATCGGTGGAGTGCTGACTGTAAGGTAGGTTTAAGGGGAGATAGTAATCTGTGCAGGTAAGAAAAGTAAGGTAAACAGTGGGGTAAATTGGGTCTAGCTGATATATAGATAAATATGGTGGGAAAGTGGAAGTCTGAGAGTTAAAATTATCAGAATGGAGAAAGTTATGTAGGGAGAGTAGACCAAGGGAATAGGGTGCCACCTAGTGGGCAAAGGTTGTAAGGCAACCAGGCTATTCTGGTGGGGGGTAGCAGCTCCCGTGTCATAAGGCAGAGTTACAAGGGAGTAGTATAAGGAGGCTATAGGAGTGGAAACTATGGTGGTTGGAAGGAGAGAAAGGTTTGGCTGCTGGCTGTTCTGGCTAGGGAGTTTACAAAATACACCTGGGCTGATAAACAAAAAGTGTATCTTTAATCTACAAACAGTGGATATACAACATACTTTCTTGTGTCCTTGAGGGGAAAGATGTCCAGAGAGGTTTGGCTCTGTTCCTTAGTGTGGGGAGGAGGCAGCAATCTTAGACAGGGCTAGAAAAAAACAAGACCCAGTACAGGTCAGGCAGGTTGGAGTGTTTCTTGTGTCCTTGAGGAGAAAGATGTCCAGAGAGGTTTGGCTCTGTTCCTTAGCATGGGGAGGAGGCAGCAATCTTAGATAGGGCTAGAAAAAACCAAGACCCAGTGCAGGTAAGGCAGGTTGGAGTGTTTCTTGTGTCCTTGAGGGGAAAAATGTCCAGAGAGGTTTGGCTCTGTTCCTTAGCGTGGAGAGGTGGCAGCAATCTTAGACAGGGCTAGAAAAAAACAAGACCCAGTACAGGTCAGGCAGGTTGGAGTGGCAAGGTGGTAAAACCAAAGGCAGGTACTGTGGCATCATATCCTCAAAGAAGGTAAAACGCTGCTCAGTGATTGGCTTATACCAGCCTGGGACACATACTCTGAAAACATTACAGAGCAGGGAGTTAAAGTGACTAAGATAATTGGATAGAAAGGACATGCACTGAAAAGATGTAGCTCAAAGAAATGAAGTTAGGAAATATGGAAAACTCGTGGTTTGAACTAAATTCTAAATGTTCTGTCAGTCTTAATCAAAGTGCACAATTTGACTCCCTCAGCCTTCATTTGCTTTGGGACAATTAGAAATCTGGGCTGATCTCATTAATGTTGTCTTGTATCACATACCTAATAACTACCTATGAACGTATGAACTCAAGGCAACTATCTATAAGTAAGGAAAAAGTAAAATTGCAGAAAAGTCCTTTTGCAGAGGGACAGCCACACCATGAAGACAAGAAAAATGAGATGGAAGTATATGCTAAGAAGCCCTAGAGATATTCCTTTTGAGCCAAAATACAGGGTTCTGTGCATCAGGTTCATAAAGAAGGGGGAACGAGAAAAAATACATTAAGTGGAGGTTGCGAGTGACACTAAAGAATATCTATCTTTATGACTTACCTTTTCCAGGAAGACTTAGACACTGAGACCGCAGTGGCTGTACTGGTAGGGGAGTAGGCACAGGGCTGTCTTAACAGCATTATTGGCCCCTGGGCCAAGCAGTGCACTGAGATCCCTTCCTACACAAACACTCATAGGATTAAAAATGAAAATGTCTGATAAAATTAAACATACAAATTATTGATGCTTCCAACAAAATTAGTGTTTAAACATTAAAAAAAATGCTGTACAGAAAAGCTTAGTCAACATAAGCATCTGAACAATATAACACGAGCCTTGAAAAACACAAAAAGCTCAACAAATTAATGATATAACTAGTAAACCATACAGACGCAGATGGCACAGTATAAACTCATGAAATATTTATTATTAATCAAGTGTTCAGCATAAACGTTTGCAAAATTTCTTTGCACAGAATTGCTTTATAATTGAATTGAATTGAATTGACCTAAATAAATATCGTCCCATAGCTCTCACCTCTACTATGATGAAATGTTTAGAGGGACTGGTCAAAGATGCAATAACATCTAGGCTACCTGCAGGCTTTGATCCACCCCAGTTTGCATACAGACCCAATCGCTCCACAGGAGATGCTATTTCTTTGGCACTCCACTTATCGCTGGACCACCTGAAGAACAAGAATAGCTATGTGAGGCTACTTTTCATCAACTTCAGTTCAGTTTTCAGTACAGACATCCCACAAAATCTGATCAGAAAGCTGGTTCAACTGGGCATCAGCACTCCACTATGCAATTGGATTCTGGACTTTCTTACAGCTAGATCCCAGAAAGTGTGCGTAGACAGGAATACACATTGGAGAGCATCACCCTGAACACTGGAGTCCCACAGGGGTGTGTCCTAAGCCTCCTGCTTTTCACCATACTAACCATACTAACCCACAATTGTACTGCCAAGCACAGCTCAAACCATATCATCAAATTTGCAGATGATAAGACAGTTGTGGGCCTCATCAGGAATGACGACGAGTCAGCCTACAGAGAGGATGTGAATCTATTCCGAAGTTGGTGTTATAACAATAATCTTGCACTAAATGTCAACAAGACCAAAGAAATAATTGTGGACTACAGGAAGAGCAACAGAGAGCACACTCCACTCATATTCAATGAAGAAACAGTTGAGAGAGTAAAAAGCACATTTTTCGGGGTCACATTGCAGAAGACTTGACATTTAGAAGGCACACCAATGTCTTCACTTCTTGTGAAAGTTGAGGAAAGCAAACCTACCATCAACGGCTCCCACACCCTTCTACAGGGGCACCATTAAAAGTATACTGACAAACAGCTTTACAGTATGATATCGAACTGCTTTGCATCTGAGCACCAGTCCATCCAGAGGGTAGTGAAA